>NW_028319509.1:70000-150590 GCF_062004578.1 Staurois parvus | reverse complement strand
CCTTTTGGAACGGATCCGGTGAGATTGGAGTCATGGAGAAGGTTGTATTGCTCAACTGCTGTGAAGTCTTCAGGGAGCTCCAGGACAGGGCAGTTCCGTCTGGCAGGGGTCCCCAAATCACAATACTGGCTGAACGGAATTGTGAATCCTTTGTCAGGTAACACCTTGTGAAGGGTTCTAGATCTGTGAAGGGTTCTAGATCTGCGGCGTGTTGCCGCCCGGAGTTCAGCTTCAATATTTGAAGGCATCCATCCAACC
Organism: Staurois parvus; assembly: GCF_062004578.1. Lineage (NCBI taxonomy): Eukaryota > Metazoa > Chordata > Amphibia > Anura > Ranidae > Staurois > Staurois parvus. The sequence goes on along the minus strand of NW_028319509.1, from coordinate 150,332 downwards.
CCCGTCCTGGAAGCGTGTCACCCGGAGCTATTAATTGACATTTTCTCCCCGGATACTCGGAGAAAAATAAAAGAGATGAATCAGCTTCACAGCGATCTGATCTCCTCCAGCACGGTGGGAGGATTACGGTCCCGGCTATTCATTATTCATGGCGGCAATGACAATCAAGATGTGCCCATCACTGGCTGGAAGTGTGCTGAGATCATCAAATCTCCGAGTGAAGGTTACCGCCACGGCAAAGAGACGAATAATGAAGCCATGGATCCAGGCAAAAGACGGTCCAGGCTAGATTCCCCCCGGGCTATACTCCACACATGTCAGATGATGTGTTCCTGGCCTACTGTGGGCGTCGGATGATTTAAAGGGGAACTCTGGTCTCTGCAGCTCTGGTTTTAAGAAAGAAAATATTTAAAATTTCGGCTTTGGGAGAAAAACTGTGCTTTACCCATAAGATACTTCCTATTATGAAGGAGCTTGTGACAACCATGGATGGTCGTTATCCTATGGATGGTCCATACTCTGCTGGAAGGTTGGAGCCTACCAAGTGTGAGAAGTCATTCTCTGGTTCTTGTACCTCCTTCCACACCACCTTGTCAACATTAGAGTACCAGAAGATGCCTTGCACTTGCTCATTCCCATGGATGGTCCAACCTCCTAGCAGAGTAGGAACCATCCATAGGATGAGAAGTCATTCTCTGGTTCTCTACCTACTTCCACACCACCTTGTCCACACCAGAGCCCCATTAGATACTTCCTATTATGAAGGAGCTTATAACAACCATGGATGGTCGTTATCCTATGGATGGTCCATTCTCTGCTGGAAGGTTGGAGCCTACCAAGTGTGAGAAGTCATTCTCTGGTTCTTGTACCTCCTTCCACACCACCTTGTCAACATTAGAGTACCAGAAGATGCCTTGTACTTGCTCATTCCCATGGATGGTCCAACCTCCTAGCAGAGTAGGAACCATCCATAGGATGAGAAGTCATTCTCTGGTTCTCTACCTACTTCCACACCACCTTGTCCACACCAGAGCCCCATTAGATACTTCCTATTATGAAGGAGCTTATAACAACCATGGATGGTCGTTATCCTATGGATGGTCCATTCTCTGCTGGAAGGTTGGAGCCTACCAAGTGTGAGAAGTCATTCTCTGGTTCTTGTACCTCCTTCCACACCACCTTGTCAACATTAGAGTACCAGAAGATGCCTTGTACTTGCTCATTCCCATGGATGGTCCAACCTCCTAGCAGAGTAGGAACCATCCATAGGATGAGAAGTCATTCTCTGGTTCTCTACCTACTTCCACACCACCTTGTCCACACCAGAGCCCCATTAGATACTTCCTATTATGAAGGAGCTTATAACAACCATGGATGGTCGTTATCCTATGGATGGTCCATTCTCTGCTGGAAGGTTGGGGCCTACCAAGTGTAATACCCATCCATGGTCGTCACATGCTCCTCCATACTAGGAAGTATCTTATGGGGCTTTGGTGCGGACAAGGTGGTGTGGATGCAGGTTCAAGAACCAGAGAATGACTTCTCATCCTATGGATAGTTCATACTCTGCTAGAAGGTTGGACCATCCATGGGAATGAGCAAGTACGAGGTATCTTCTGGTACTCGGTTGACAAGGTGGTGTGGAAGCATACTCTGCTGGAAGACTGGAGCCTACCAAGAGTGAGAAGTCATTCTCTGGTTCTTGTACCTGCTTCCACACTACCTTGACCGCACCAGAGTCCCATAAGATGCTTCCTATTATGAAGGAGCTTATGACGACCATGGATGATCTTTTACAGTTGGTAGGCTCCAACCTTCCAGCAGAATATGGACCATCCATAGGATGAGAAGTCATTTTCTGGTTCTTGTACCTGCTTCCACACCACCTTGTCAACATTAGAGTACCAGAAGATACCTCGTACTTGCTCATTCCCATGGATGGTCCAACCTTCTAGCAGAGAATGGACCATCCATAGGATGAGAAGTAATTCTCTGGTTCTTGTACCTGCTTCCACACCACCTTGTCCGCACCAGAGCCCCATAAGATACTTTCTATTATGAAGGAGCTTATGACAACCATGGATGGTCGTTATCCTCTGGATGGTCCATACTCTACTGGAAGGTTGGAGCCTAGTGTAACAACCATCCATGGTCATCATAAGCTCCTTCATAATAGGAAGTATCTAATGGGGCTCTGGTGCAGACAAGGTGGTGTGGAAGCAGGTACAAGAACCAGAGAATGACTTCTCATCCTATGGATGGTCCATACTCTGCTGGAAAGTTGGAGCCTACCAAGTGTGAGAAGTCATTCTCTGGTTCTTGTACCTCCTTCCACACCACCTTGACCGCACCAGAGTCCCATAAGATGCTTCCTATTATGAAGGAGCTTATGACGACCATGGATGATCTTTTACAGTTGGTAGGCTCCAACCTTCCAGCAGAATATGGACCATCCATAGGATGAGAAGTCATTTTCTGGTTCTTGTACCTGCTTCCACACCACCTTGTCAACATTAGAGTACCAGAAGATACCTCGTACTTGCTCATTCCCATGGATGGTCCAACCTTCTAGCAGAGAATGGACCATCCATAGGATGAGAAGTAATTCTCTGGTTCTTGTACCTGCTTCCACACCACCTTGTCCGCACCAGAGCCCCATAAGATACTTCCTATTATGAAGGAGCTTATGACAACCATGGATGCTCTTTATCCTCTGGATGGTCCATACTCTACTGGAAGGTTGGAGCCTAGTGTAACAACCATCCATGGTCATCATAAGCTCCTTCATAATAGGAAGTATCTAATGGGGCTCTGGTGCAGACAAGGTGGTGTGGAAGCAGGTACAAGAACCAGAGAATGACTTCTCATCCTATGGGTGGTCCATATTCTGCTGGAAGGTTGGAGCCTACCAAGTGTAAAAGATTATCCATGGTCATCATAAGCTCCTTCATAATAGGAAGTATCTTATGGGGCTCTAGTGAAGACAAGGTGGTGTGGAAGCAGGTACAAGAACCAGAGAATGACTTCTCATCCTATGGATGGTCCATACTCTGCTGGAAAGTTGGAGCCTACCAAGTGTGAGAAGTCATTCTCTGGTTCTTGTACCTCCTTCCACACCACCTTGACCTCACTAGAGCCCCATAAGATACTTCCTATTATGAAGGAGCTTATGACGACCATGGATGATCTTTTAGGTAGGCTCCAACCTTCCAGCAGAATATGGACCATCCATAGGATGAGAAGTCATTCTCTGGTTCTTGTACCTGCTTCCACACCACATTGTCAACATGAAGGTGCTTATGACGACCATGGATGGTCATTTATACTTGGTAGGCTCCAAACCTCTAGCAGATATGGACCATTCATAGGATGAGAAGTCATTCTCTGGTTGTTGTACCTGCACACACACCAGAGCCCCATAAGATAATTCCTATTATGAAGGAGCTTATAACAACCATGGATGGTCGTTATCCTATGGATGGTCCATACTCTGCTGGAAGGTTGTAGCCTACCAAGTGTGAGAAGTCATTCTCTGGTTCTTGTACCTGCTTCCACACCACCTTGTCAACATTAGAGTACCAGAAGATGCCCCATTCATTCTTGTGGATGGTCCGTACATATGGCAGTCTCCAGCCACAAAGGAGAGTGTAGACCAGGGGTGGGCAAACTTTTTGACTTGAGGGCCGCAATGGGTTCATATATTGGACCCGGGGGCCGGACCAAGAGTACATGAATGATGTGTATGTGTCATCCATAGTAATTCATCCCCCATAGTAATTCATCCCCCATATAGTAATTCATCCCCCATAGTAATTCATCCCCCCTATAGTAATTCATCCCCCCTATAGTAATTCATCCCCCCTATAGTAATTCATCCCCCATATAGTAATTCATCCCCCATATAGTAATTCATCCCCCATATAGTAATTCATCCCCCATATAGTAATTCATCCCCCATATAGTAATTCATCCCCCATATAGTAATTCATCCACCATATAGTAATTCATCCACCATATAGTAATTCATCCACCATATAGTAATTCATCCCCCCTATAGTAATTCATCCCCCATGTAGTAATTCATCCCCCATGTAGTAATTCATCCCCCATGTAGTAATTCATCCCCCATGTAGTAATTCATCCCCCATGTAGTAATTCATCCCCCATAGTAATTCATCCCCCATATAGTAATTCATCCCCCATATAGTAATTCATCCCCCATATAGTAATTCATCCCCCATATAGTAATTCATCCCTCATATAGTAATTCATCCCCCATAGTAATTCATCCACCATAGTAATTCATCCCCCATATTAAGTCCCCAAGTCCCCCCTGTGTCAATTCACTTACCTTTGCTCCGCGCGTTCCTCTCGCCGTGTTCCCGCGCCGTTCCGGTGTAGCATGAAAATCTGTCTCCTATGAGGATCTGTCCCCCTCGACGTATCTGCGCATGTGCCAGTTTCAGGCATTAGCAGCCGATCGGCGATCTCCGGCACATGCGCAGATACCTCGAGGGGGACAGATCCTCATAGGAGACAGATTTTCATGCTACACCGGTCTTCAGGGCGGACTGTGAGAGGAGCCTAGCTGGAGCCTAGCTCCGCGGGCCGGATTAAAAGGTCCGCCGGGCCGTAGTTTGCCCATTGCTGGTGTGGACCATCAACAGATATGCATGGGGTTTCAGCTTGTGTGCACCCTGGGAGAAGACTTTTTCCTAGTGAAGATGTCCTTTAAGGAAACTCCCCACCCCTAGCGAGTTCTGTCTGGTAAAATAAGTTACCTCCTGCAAGCAAAACATCCCAACTGGGTTCTCATTCAAGTGCACACGTGAGCCACTACGCCATTCATTCCCATGGATGGTCCTTACATAAGACAGGCTCCAACCTTCCAGCAGAGTATGGTCTGTTCAAAGGATAAGTCATTCTCTAGTTCTTGCACCTACTTCCACATCACCTTGTCTACACCAGAGTCCCACAAGTTATCCTTTACATCCTTCTCACTGACCCCCAATGTAAGGGACATTCTTCCCACTGACCCCCAAAGTAAGGGACATTCTTCCCACTGACCCCCAATGTAAGGGACATTCTTCCCACTGACCACCAATGTAAGGGACATTCTTCCCACTGATCACCAATGTAAGGGGCATTCTTCCCACTGACCACCAATGTAAGGGACATTCTTCCCACTGATCACCAATGTAAGGGACATTCTTCCCACTGATCACCAATGTAAGGGACATTCTTCCCACTGACCCCCAATGTAAGGGACATTCTTCCCACTGACCCCCAATGTAAGGGACATTCTTCCCACTGACCCCCAATGTAAGGGACATTCTGCCCACTGACCCCCAATGTAAGGGACATTCTGCCCACTGACCCCTAATGTAAGGGACATTCTTCCCACTGACCCCCAATGTAAGGGACATTCTTCCCACTGACCACCAATGTAAGGGACATTCTTCCCACTGATCACCAATGTAAGGAGCATTCTTCCCACTGATCACCAATGTAAGGGACATTCTTCCCACTGACCCCCAATGTAAGGGACATTCTTCCCACTGACCCCCAATGTAAGGGACATTCTTCCCACTGACCCCCAATGTAAGGGACATTCTTCCCACTGACCCCCAATGTAAGGGACATTCTGCCCACTGACCCCCAATGTAAGGGACATTCTGCCCACTGACCCCTAATGTAAGGGACATTCTTCCCACTGACCCCCAATGTAAGGGACATTCTTCCCACTGATCACCAATGTAAGGGACATTCTTCCCACTGACCACCAATGTAAGGGACATTCTTCCCACTGACCACCAATGTAAGGGACATTCTTCCCACTGACCACCAATGTAAGGGACATTCTTCCCACTGACCCCCAATGTAAGGGATATTCTTCCCACTGATCCCCAATGTAAGGGACATTCTTCCCACTGATCCCCAATGTAAGGGACATTCTTCCCACTGATCACCAATGTAAGGGACATTCTTCCCACTGACCCCCAATGTAAGGGACATTCTTCCCACTGACCCCCAATGTAAGGGACATTCTGCCCACTGACCCCCAATGTAAGGGACATTCTTCCCACTGACCACCAATGTAAGGGACATTCTTCCCACTGACCCCCCATTGTAAGGGACATTCTTTCCACTGACCACCAATGTAAGGGACATTCTTCCCACTGACCACCAATGTAAGGGACATTCTTCCCACTGACCCCCAATGTAAGAGACATTCTTCCCACTGACCCCCAATGTAAGGGACATTCTTCCCACTGACCCCCAATGTAAGGGACATTCTTCCCACTGACCCCCAATGTAAGGGACATTCTTCCCACTGACCCCCAATGTAAGGGACATTCTTCCCACTGACCACCAATGTAAGGGACATTCTTCCCACTGACCCCCAATGTAAGGGACATTCTTCCCACTGATCACCAATGTAAGGGACATTCTTCCCACCGACCCCCAATGTAAGGGACATTCTTCCCACTGACCCCCAATGTAAGGGACATTCTTCCCACTGACCCCCAATGTAAGGGACATTCTTCCCACTGACCCATGAGTTGCAGATATAGTAATTATTAGCAGAGGTTTCCTGAGAACAGAAGATTGTTTCAAGGGTTCCTCTATCTTGAAAAGTTTGGAAAAGGCTGCCTTGGACTTTGCCCTGAGTGGGGCTCCATGTATCACAGAAGTAAGGTCACCACCCCTTGTGCGTCAGACTGGCCTGCCATAGCCGGAGCAGCACAGCGCACGTTCCATTCAGCAAAACAAGCCGAAAAATGAATTCTCCTCCGCAAAATGAATCTCTTTCTGTGTTCTTAATTAAAAGTTTCTTTTTCCTCCTCCAGGTACAAACAACAGACCGCGATATGCCACACGCTCTTCAACATTCAGCCTAGTCCGCCCACGCCAACCTAGGCGGTAAAGAAAACAAAATCTAAAGAAGCTAATTTCAGCACGGCTTTAAATAAAACACACTAAAAGAAACTTCAAAACTTGGGGAGAGCGGCATGAGCGCGTCCAGGGGCGGGCTCCACTGGTGGAAAATTTGAACCCCTCTAATGGAGGCCAGGCGAGGAACTTTGAACAAAAGAATAAAAACGTGAATATAAAGCTGGGAAATCAAAACTTGTTTGGATGTTGAGCAATCATCATCACACATCCAGCTAGAGAGCGTGAGTGTGAAGAAGGGGAGGGAGGAGAAGGGTTGCCATGGTTACCGCTGCAAATTATTAGAAGAGTTCTAAAGTTAGGCTATTCATAGAGAAAGGTGCCGATACGCAGACTGCTCTCCCGCCACCATTACCAGCAGAAGGATTCCAACAAATGGTATTTGCATCTCAAGCAGCCAAATAATAACATCCAATTATCAGGTTAGAGACTCCGCGATTCTTCCCGCAAAACGGGAAGGGAGAATGTCACCAGCACACCGAGGAGCACCAATACGGGTCCAAAAGTTTTAATGAACGATCACATAGTTACGCCAAGGCAACGTTTTGGAGTCTCGCAGGACCCCCTTCATCAGGCATGTGACACTGAAGGAGTTGGAGTGAGGAACCTGAAACGTCATCACCAGGAGGCCTCGTTAATCCTCCAAGGTCCATGGGTCTCCAAACTATGGCCCTCCAGGTGTTGAGGAACTGCAAGTCCCATGAGGCCTTGCAAGACTCTGACAGCCACAGGCAAGACTCCCAGAGGCATGATGGGACTTGTAGTACTTCAACAGCTGGAGGGCCATAGTTTCAGGACCCCTGGTCTAGACTACTGGGTCAGAGGAACTCCAAAAATGCAGCTCTTGTGGAATATTCCCGGTCTACTGTGGTCAGGACCAACCAAACGTGGTCCAAAGGAAGGAGAACTAGCCAACCGGTGACAGGTTCATGGGCATCCAAGACTCATTGATGGATGTGGGGAGCGAAGGCTGGTCTGTGTAGTCCGATCCAGGTAGGCCCCCCAGGTGTTGAGGAACTGCAAGTCCCATGAGGCCTTGCAAGACTGACAGCCACAGGCAAGACTCCCAGAGGCAGAGGCATGATGGGACTTGTAGTACTTCAACAGCTGGAGGGCCATAGTTTGGAGACCCTTGCTCCACACTGTCATAATAAACTTCCTTCAGCAAAGCACACACCTGTAAAGAAGAGATGGAATATTTCTCTTTTTGGCACCGCTCAATGCTGATCCGTCGCAGGAACTGAAGTCAACTGGGAAACCAACACTTCTAAGAACATTGATCTTGGTGGTCCCCCGGCAGCTCTTACCAGTTGGTCCCGTTGACCCCACATTATTGTAGAACACGGTGATAAGTGAGGTCAGAGGAAGGAACCAGAGAGAGGTGTTGGGGACCCCAAAGATCGACAGAGAAGACATAAAAGCCAATGGAGACGTTGGGGTGGGGAACCTGAACTGTCATCTGGAAGCCTCGTTAACCTTTCCCTATGCCGGAGTCTATGAATCCGCAGAAGGAAGCCGCCTCGCTCTCTCGCTCTATTCCATACACCATCGGGACAGAAATGGCAAAAGCGTAAAGCGAATCGATGAACAAAAGAGGAGGAGAGGTAATCCAGAGGAAAGTGGGGCAATGGAAGGAAGTGTGTCAAGTGAGATAAAAATATAACCGAACAAAAGAGACACCAAATCCCACACAGAGCCGGGCCGGCGTGGAGGAAATGAGGGATTCAGAAAATGCTAAGACAAGTACAGAGCCTCGCGGCACAGCCGGCACGCAGCACGGACCATTCATCATTCGAAGGGCTTCATCTACCTCTTATCCTGCAGCATGACTGCCCTCCGTCCCAGAGGTGTGCAGTGGTCCCCGGGCCGGCGGGAGGCCTGGCCGAAAATGGGCCGGCGGGAGGCCTGGCCGAAAATGGGCCGGCGGGACGCTTGCCCGAAAATGGGCCGGCGGGAGGCCTGGCCGAAAATGGGCCGGCGGGAGGCCTGGCCGAAAATGGGCCGGCGGGACGCTTGCCCGAAAATGGGCCGGCGGGAGGCCTGGCCGAAAATGGGCCGGCGGGAGGCCTGGCCGAAAATGGGCCGGCGGGAGGCCTGGCCGAAAATGGGCCGGCGGGAGGCCTGGCCGAAAATGGGCCGGCGGGAGGCCTGGCCGAAAATGGGCCGGCGGGAGGCCTGGCCGAAAATGGGCCGGCGGGAGGCCTGGCCGAAAATGGGCCGGCTCGCCATAGACAGATGCCATTTTTTCAAACTGCTTGCATATATAAAAGACACAAATGAATGGGGCTCTGTAATCGTTAATGCATTAACAAATGTGTAAGTACCTGAATGTGACCTGGTCTCAGCCTGCTGTACAGCAGAGCTGGGGTGTGAGAGGAAGAAGCAGCACAAGAAAATGTTCACGTGCTGACAAAAAGCGTGCTGATAGGAGAGAGCAGAGTGACAGAGCTCATCACTGCGCTCCTTCTTTCACTGTCCCGTCGTAGGTTGGAGGTGGCTCCAGGGTGACCTGGGCTCAGAGAAAGCGGGTTAAATGGCCATCAGGCTGAAGACATCTAGTGGCAGAAATCTTATGATTGAAGATGAATATTGCAGAAACCATGAATGTTGATATATTTTTTTTTTTATTATTTATTTCAGGTACTTATATAGCGCCATCAATTTACGCAGCGCTTTACATATATATTGTACATTCACATCAGGCCCCGCCCCCGAGGAGCATACAATCTAAGGTCCCTAACTCACATTCATACATACACATACTAGGGACAATTCACCTCCCAGCATGTCTTTGGAGTGTGGGAGGAAACCGGAGTTCCCGGAGGAAACCCACGCAGGCACAGGGAGAACATGCAAACTCCAGGCAGGTGGTGCTGTGGCTATTTTATAACCCTTTTACCACCACTGCTGTATGCCACACCTCATTGGCGGCAGGGATTTCTACACACACTTAGAGCGTGTGTAAATCTGACGAGCTGACTGTCAGATGGAAGTTATCCTGTGGCTTTGCAGCCACCCGATCACACACACCCGTAAGTGCCAGTCCCCCACCATGCGCACAACACACCCTCCCCCCCCCCCAGCCATTTTTTCTGCACATTGGTGGACCCAAGACTGGCAAAGTGGGTACTGCTGGGTAGTGGGAAGGGAGATCCCCTTTCTGCAAAGCACCCGGAGGGGACCTGGTGTCACTTTCCCCAGGAAGTATGGCCGGGAAGAAGCTAACTGACCACAATCTACACTATCAGCTTCGCTGGAAGGCAGGTCAGACATCGGGGGACTTTTTTTGTTTTTTTACACTGGATGCCTCATTAAAGAGAACCTGTCACAAAATAATTATCACAAATAACTTTTTGTCCCCAATCTAATGAAAAATCAAAGTTTAATTAAAAAAAAAATTTAAGTTACACCCAAGCACCTAAACCTCCCCTTAAAAAAATGTTTAAACCCCGCCCCCACATACATGTAAATGAATGTAAAAACACATTGGTACAAAAAACATCATTGTTAAAACACGTTACATATCACCATGCGTGTCGGAGTGACAGCAATAATTCTAGGCCCTTTATTCATGTTCAGTTCTAACCTGTAGGGATCCCTTTAGATGCGATTTCCCTTTGGGAATACCTCACCAAAAATCAGATTTTGGGTATCCCCTGCAACAAAAATGTTACTTGCATCTTATGGGAAGATCTGTGAGCCAATCACTCAATCCGGATATTACATATGGGGGGGGCGCTCTATATACCATCTGTGTACAGAACGCCTCCAGGCGGCCATATTGCATTTTACAGAAAAATCACAGCGGCTGCAGCTTGAAAAGGAAAGGGAATTTTTAATAACATTTAATTACGATATGACTTGTATCCAAGTTGTATACACTATATTTTTTTATTTGCTTTTTTCTTTTTTTTATATGGAGTTACCCTTTAATTCTGATTTTCAACCTGAAATGTAAACGCCATTTGACTTCCTGTATAGATGGAACAATGACGACTCCATACACCCCATCCCTCGTCAATCAGAGAACGAACTGCGCCGGGCAGAGTTGAAGTCGATCTGCACATGTATGTCCAGCAGAGGCAGCGATGAGATGTTCTGCCTGTGTGTATCTCCCTCTACAACATACAATCCGCCGCCACGGAGGAGTCGCTTCAGCTCTCGCTGTGTCTTACTATGGAGACGTTTCTGCAGATTCAAAGATTTTATGCGACGCGGCGCCTGGGCCAATATCGGCATTCTAACGGCGCTGCTCCCCGCTGGGGCCGCCCGCGGACAGCGTCGGAGATTCAGAGGAGCGCGGTACAGACAGCGAATGTGCGCGGTACGGCAGAGACAGACGATTTAGCGCAGTCCTCATAAGAATATAAAACTCGGAGGAAAGGCCGTCTCTGAAGAACTAAAAGGAGATAATGGCTAGACGTGTGCGCTTCGCTTGGGTCCGAATAGAAATTCTGACAAATTTTCCGTCATTCGGAGATTCTGATGTATCCAAATTACAACAGTAACAAATGTAAACTAATCCAGAAATAAAGAAAAACGAAATTCAGCTGAAATTCAAATCAATTTGAAAACAAATTGGAATTTGAAAAAAAGAATAGAAAGAAAGAGAATAGAAAATAAAGGAATAGAAAAGAATAGAATAGAAAAAATTAATTAGAATAAAACAGAACAAAATAGAATAGAAAATAATAGAATCAATTAGTATAGAAAAGATTGGAATAGAAAATCAAAGAATAGAATGAAATAGAAAAAAATAGAACGGTCTTCTGAAATTTTAATTTAGAATGGAAAAATCAAAGAATAGAAGAGATTAGCATGTAAGGGAGCCAATGACAGCACGGCCAGGTGCTCTTCTAGAATTTGATTTTTCCATTCTACATTAAAATTTCAAAAGAAGAAAAAAAAAATAAAATAATTATATATAAAAAAAATTTTTTTTTCTATTCCAATACAAACACACACGGCTCAAAATAAATATGAAAGGAAGACTCTGAGAACCCATCAGATCTCAATGGGGACAAATCTCCTGCTGGATCTCTATACTGACATGGACGGGGGATGGGTGAGCAATGTAAGGATGGCCCATCGTTTGATGGAAATGATCGACCTACAGAGGACTGAATTCCAAGGCCCCCCCCGAAAATCAAAGTGAAGAAATGATGCAGCAGGCGAGTCCATGTTGGTGAAATGTCATTGCAGCAACTCAGAATGGTCCTCAGTAGTTTGTATGGCCCCCACGTGCTTGTATGCATGCCTGACAACGTCGGGGGAGGCTCCTAATGAGACCACGGATGGTGTCCTGGGGGATTTCCTCCCAGATCTGGACCAGGACATCACTGAGCTCCTGGACAGTCTGAGGTGCAACCTGGCGGCGTCGGATGGACCGAAACATGACATCACAGAGGGGTTCTATTGGATTTAGGTCAGGTGAGCGTGGGGGCCATTCAGTGGTATCAATTCCTTCATCCTCCAGGAACTGCCAGCATACTCTCCCCACGAGGCCGGGCATTGTCTGCACCAGGAGGAACCCAGGACCCCCTGCACCAGGAGGAACCCAGGACCCCCTGCACCAGGAGGAACCCAGGACCCCCTGCACCAGGAGGAACCCAGGACCCACTGCACCAGGAGGAACCCAGGACCCACTGCACCAGCATAGGGTCTGACCATGGTTCCAATGATTTCATCCCCATACCTAATGGCAGTCAGGGTGCCATTGTCTAGCCTGTAGAGGTCTGTGAATCCCTCCATGGAGATGCCTCCCCAGACCATCACTGACCCACCACCAGAACAGTCATGCTGAACCATGTTACAGGCAGCAGAACGTTTTCCACGGTGCGTCTTGTCATGTGACCTTTGGGTTCAAAGTCGCATGACAAGTCGCATCCCATGTTTCCCAATGGGGGTAGGGAGAGCAAGCCCATACCTGGAAGTCCTGCAGAGGTCCTATAAGTAAGGGATTCTGGTCCCCTCTGAACCCACACTGCCTACATGCTGCCCCCAAGAGGAGCGGTTCTGCTCAGAAAGTCCGCAGGCTCACAGTTCTGGGCCGCGGGATCACCAGTTCTAGCTCTGGGCCGCGGGATCACCAGTTCTAGCTCTGGGCCGCGGGATCACCAGTTCTAGCTCTGGGCCCCGGGATCACCAGTTCTAGCTCTGGGCCCCGGGATCACCAGTTCTAGCTCTGGGCCCCGGGATCACCAGTTCTAGCTCTGGGCCCCGGGCTCACAGTTCTAGTTCTGGGCCCCGGGCTCACAGTTCTAGTTCTGGGCCCCGGGCTCACAGTTCTAGTTCTGGGCCCCGGGCTCACAGTTCTAGTTCTGGGCCCCGGGCTCACAGTTCTAGTTCTGGGCCCCGGGCTCACAGTTCTAGTTCTGGGCCCCGGGCTCACAGTTCTAGTTCTGGGCCCCGGGCTCACAGTTCTAGTTCTGGGCCCCGGGCTCACAGTTCTAGTTCTGGGCCCCGGGCTCACAGTTCTAGTTCTGGGCCCCGGGCTCACAGTTCTAGTTCTGGGCCCCGGGCTCACAGTTCTAGTTCTGGGCCCCGGGCTCACAGTTCTAGTTCTGGGCCCCGGGCTCACAGTTCTAGTTCTGGGCCCCGGGCTCACAGTTCTAGTTCTGGGCCCCGGGCTCACAGTTCTAGTTCTGGGCCCCGGGCTCACAGTTCTAGTTCTGGGCCCCGGGCTCACAGTTCTAGTTCTGGGCCCCGGGCTCACCGCTCTAGTTCTGGGCGGCTGGCTCACAGTTCTGGATGGCATGCTCTGTACTCACCTGTCAGGATGTTTTCAGCCAGGACGTTCACCTGCACCTCCACCGAGTGCTTAGACGTGTAGGTGATCTCTGCACTGACGTGACCCACTTCTCCGATACACATCGGCGACAGGAAGTCCGTGCGTTCCACGCGAGCCAGCGCCGCCACGCATCTCTCCTAGAACAGAGCAGGAGAAAAGGTCAGGCAGGAAAAAAAAAAAATGTCATTGAGCCCCGGGTTCAAAGTCGCACGACTGACAGCCGACTATTCTGTGCGACCTCATTGCTGACACTCACTGCGACAGTAGCAGATGCCAATGCAAAAAATGTGAATTTGTGTGGACTTGCGAGTCAAATGCAATTATCTCTAGTGGATCGCCAACATAAAACACATAACTTCAACTGCGTACATACCATATTTCACCATTATATGTTGCGCTCCTAAATAACAAAAAAAAATGTTTTTGATTCCCCTTAACAAACAATATATAAATATATAACCAATTAAAAAAATTATTAAATCATCAGATCAATTTAATTGAATTAATAGTCCCATCAATAAAAATAAAAGTCCAATAATAGTGACTTGGTGATTATTGCTCTTCAATTTGTGACTTTTTGTGAATCCTCCAATTAGTGAAGATGTGCGCTCACCTCCTTTGTTGCCTACAATTAGGCCATACACACTTGTGGTTCACCTTCCTTGGAACCTGCCAGAATTAGCTCTTTATGGGTAGATTGAAGGGTCCTTCCCTTTAGATTAATGCAGATATCCTCTGTGGGTTAACTATCCCTGCAGGGATTCATCCCTCCTTCCCACCTATTTATCCAGTTTAGACGTTTCTCCGCATGTAAAAGGAAAGTAATAACATAGTGCTTTATCCTTTAAAACATTTTTATTCCCACCATCCGGGTAATGCACTCACATTTAAAATTATCAAAAATTGCGCTCATATATCATAAAGCCTTTTGCCGGCCGCCGAGTCATGGACTTGCCGTCTGCCGAATGATCAGATTCCTTCCGAGTGACGTCGTAGCCCCACCCCTACGCGTTACGCCACCGGTCACGTGGCTTCATCAGGGGGTTGTGATAGGACAGTCACTCCTCTGATACTTAAAAAAGACAAAACCTCAGCGCCCAGGACTCTCCTATTAAACACACAATTCCCCGTGAGATGCTGCTGTACACAGGTGCAAAAACCAAAAAAACTTATATCAATAAAAACCAGCGCAAACCCACATAATCAATTGCATTACTCAACTTATTAAACAAACTTAAAGATTGTGACAAAAAAAAAACACTCATGTGTTAGTAAAAACTAAATTATAAAATATATAAAAATAAATATATAAATCTAAAAAATTAAAATTCATAAGTCCAGTAACAAAAAAATCCCAAAAACTTAAGTAGACAGTCCAGTGACAAAATAAATCAAATAATAATTAAATTATAATTTTCATTGGATTCTTCCGTGCCTTTGATCCCTTCACCATCCACCAGTGCAAAAACCAACATTAACCGCACTCACCAGATATTAGTGAGTCACACGCCTTTCAGGAATATTAAGGGCTCCTGGACCCCCTTTACTTTTTATGAGACCTCCAAATGCTGCTTCCTCTTATGTCTGGGGGCCTCTTCTGCTTACTCCTCTCACCGAATCCCCCAAGGAAAATCAGGAAGAAGAAAAGACCATAGCGTGATACCGTAGTGGTTTCTCCTCAAAATAATCTCTCCAGACCACTCACATTTTAGCGAGATATAACCCGCATTTTATTAGAAACAACAATGATTTTCTTTCAAAATGATCCACTTTCCAAGTACAGCGACTTTGCATAAAGACCCCACAGCCTGGTATACAGCAGGATGGCAGACCTCAGATGCAGACTCATCCACTATGCCAAGATGGCCCCTTGGAACGCACCGCTCGGCGTGCGTTCCACTCACCGGAAATGACGTCAGACGCCGGAACAGGCAACCGGAAGTGTGTCAACGCGTTTCGCCCCACCCACAGGGCGTTATCAAGACGATGCTAATCTCTTCTATTCGTCTTGATAATGCCCTGTGGGTGGGGCGAAACGCGTTGACGCACTTCCGGTTGCCTGTTCCGGCGTCTGACGTCATTTCCGGTGAGTGGAACGCACGCCGAGCGGTGCGTTCCAAGGGGCCGTCTTAGCATAGTGGATGAGTCTGCATCTGAGGTCTGCCATCCTGCTGTATACCAGGCTGTGGGGTCTTTATGCAAAGTCGCTGTACTTGGAAAGTGGATCATTTTGAAAGAAAATCATTGTTGTTTCTAATAAAATGCGGGTTATATCCCGCTAAAATGTGAGTGGTCTGGAGAGATTATTTTGAGGAGAAACCACTACGGTATCACGCTATGGTCTTTTCTTCTTCCTGATTTTCCTTGGGGGATTCGGTGAGAGGAGTAACCAGAAGAGGTACCCATATACAAGAGGAAGCAGCATTTGGAGGTCTCATAAAAAGTAAAGGGGGTCCAGGAGCCCTTAATATTCCTGAAAGGCATGTGACTCACTAATATCTGGTGAGTGCG
This sequence comes from Staurois parvus, assembly GCF_062004578.1. Classification (NCBI taxonomy): domain Eukaryota; kingdom Metazoa; phylum Chordata; class Amphibia; order Anura; family Ranidae; genus Staurois; species Staurois parvus. The sequence goes on along the minus strand of NW_028319509.1, from coordinate 134,077 downwards.
GTTAATGTTGGTTTTTGCACTGGTGGATGGTGAAGGGATCAAAGGCACGGAAGAATCCAATGAAAATTATAATTTAATTATTATTTGATTTATTTTGTCACGGGACTGTCTACTTAAGTTTTTGGGATTTTTTTGTCACTGGACTTATGAATTTTAATTTTTTATATATTTTATAATTTAATTTTTACTAACACGAGTGGTTTTTTTTGTCACAATCTTTAAGTTTGTTTAATAAGTTGAGTAATGCAATTGATTATGTGGGTTTGCGCTGGTTTTTATTGATATAAACTCCTCTGATACTAGCTTATATATGTTACCTCCGCCAATTTCCTGAAGATAGATAGGAGGCGGGCATTTTTGGGGTTTGACTGTCCTATCACAACCCCCTGATGAAGCCACGTGACCTAACCAATGATGACACCCAAGAGATGAAACCTAACCAATGACAACCAGGAGTGAAACCCAACCGGGGATGAAACCCAACCAATGATGAAACCCAACCAATGATGAAACAGTCATCACCTTTCAGCCACCTTCCTCAATAACACATCTAATCTCTGATCTCTGCCTCTATAGCCTATGACATGGAAGCAAATTAAAAACAAATACATCTGCATTTTTGAAATATTAATATTTCATGGTTCCTCCTCCAATTTTCTGAAATATATAGAGCCTGAAAAAGGGACAGAATTCATCTGGAAGGTTTGCATCTCTAATAACTTAAGTAGCCAATAAAGGGGATCAGTTAAAAACGGACCTCCACCTCCCTTAATAAACCTGAATACTTCATAATGTACATTCTATTAAAGCAAAGTTTTCCATCATTACCCTGGTCCAGGGCTTTTCTGCTCAGAGAATAGGTGCAGGAATTCCCCCCTTCTAAGTTGCCCCTTGTCTCTGCCCCCTACCCACCTCCAAGCAACATTCCTTGGCTCAACCCCCCACCCAACACTTAGAAATAATCAGATCTATCGATTGAGTAATCTTATAGGCAAGTAATCTATAAAATGTGTAAAGGTGTAATGATTTGGATTATGGAATCCCAAACCCTATACCCGCTCACCCCGGACCCCGCGTTCACTATATCCGCTCACCCCGGACCCCGCGTTCACTATACCCGCTCTCCCCGGACCCCGCGTTCACTATACCCGCTCTCCCCGGACCCCGCGTTCACTATACCCGCTCTCCCCGGACCCCGCGTTCACTATACCCGCTCTCCCCGGACCCCGCGTTCACTATACCCGCTCTCCCCGGACCCCGCGTTCACTATATCCGCTCTCCCCGGACCCCGCATTCACTATATCCGCTCTCCCCAGACCCCGCATTCACTATATCCGCTCTCCCCGGGCCCCGCATTCACTATATCCGCTCTCCCCGGGCCCCGCATTCACTATATCCGCTCTCCCCGGGCCCCGCATTCACTATATCCGCTCTCCCCGGGCCCCGCATTCACTATATCCGCTCTCCCCGGACCCCGCGTTCACTATACCCGCTCTCCCCGGACCCCGCGTTCACTATACCCGCTCTCCCCGGACCCCGCGTTCACTATACCCGCTCTCCCCGGACCCCGCGTTCACTATACCCGCTCTCCCCGGACCCCGCGTTCACTATACCCGCTCTCCCCGGACCCCGCGTTCACTATACCCGCTCTCCCCGGACCCCGCGTTCACTATACCCGCTCTCCCCGGACCCCGCGTTCACTATATCCGCTCTCCCCGGACCCCGCATTCACTATACCCGCTCTCCCCGGACCCCGCATTCACTATATCCGCTCTCCCCGGACCCTGCATTCACTATATCCGCTCTCCCCGGACCCTGCATTCACTATATCCGCTCTCCCCGGACCCTGCATTCACTATATCCACTCTCCCCGGACCCTGCATTCACTATATCCGCTCTCCCTGTTAATATGACTTTAAACAGCTGGTTTGGGCGGACTGACCCTTTAAGTCTATATATGTTTATAACCAGCATTCCTTATATCTTACAAAATCTGGTGTCTGATATATACATGCGTGTCTTATGTATACATGAGAACGTTCAGCAGAAAGCCAAGAGAGGAACAAACTGCAGCTTCCAGCTGCTGCAACCTGGAGGTGATGTCTAAACTTATACAAGTTCGCCATCTAGTGGCCAAAATTATGTATCACGCATTTAAAAAGTGTTTCTAAACCCACAACAGTACAATCAGTCTGTAGAAGCAGGAAAGCATGCTTGTTATACTCACTCTGGAACCGAAGGGGTTAATCCTCCACATTGTGTAAAAAGACGGTTTGATCCTGCCTTCTCTGATCCTCCCCTTCTTCTACTGTCCCCAATCCATTGGCCACAATACACAGCAGCAGTGACAAGTCTGCACATGCTCAGTTTGGTGTGCATTACTAGGAGAGTTTTTTTTTTTTTCTTTGGGAGAGTGCATGTGATCAGCACAGGGCCAATCAGCACGGTCTGGAAAAAGTCAGGAGTCATGCCACCTCAAAGGTCAGAGGAGAATGAAAACTCCTCCTACAAGACTGACCAGTGCTCGGCTGGACACTGATAGTCACAAGACCGCTACATGAAGTGGTATCAAAATGTTTTGAGACTAGTTTTGTAACACACCCAACAGATAGCAGCAGACGGCTGCTCGCACAGTCATGGCACAGGGAGCACCGACCTTCACAAGTCAGTGTGCCAAAAGACATCATCCTGTGTACATCGGGAAATGTGCAACCGGTGCTGTTGTGACCATGTGCGTTACCACTCCTGCTATTTCATCATGGACAGCAAGTTAGAACAAAGAGCAAATGTGAATTTCTGCAAGAAACCGGGCAAATCGCTGGATCTCTGCCATGTTGTCAAAACGGCGACCTTTGAGCTGGATCTTCATCTTTGGGAAGAGGGCATTTTTCAGGGGTTGACCTCATTGTCTTCCAGTGACGTTCTCCGGCTCTTGTAGCATGTATGCCACTCAAAGCACCTCAAACTACTCATTGCTGCATCGCTGTAAACGTGCCGTATCATGCCAGACGTCTCTGTGGCAGAATTGCCCAGTTTCATGCAGAATTTTACATTTGCTCTTCGTTCCAACTTGCTGTCCATGGTGAAAAAGATGATGTGGTAACGCACGTGGTCAGAACAGCACCAGTTACACAGCTCCCAATGTACACAGGGTGAAGAAGAGAGGAAGGGAAGAGAGGAAGGGGAGAGAAGAGAGGAGGCGGAGAGGAGGCGGAGAGAGAAGAAGAGAGGAGGCGGAGAGAGAAGAAGAGAGGAGGCGGAGAGAGAAGAAGAGAGGAGGCGGAGAGAGAAGAAGAGAGAAGAAGAGAGAAGAGGTGGAGAGAGGCGAAGAGATGAGGAAGGAGAGAGGCAGAAGAGATGAGGCAAAAGAGAGGAAGAGGCAAAAGAGAGGAAGGGAGAGAAGGGAGAAGAAGAGAAAAGAAGAGAGAAGGAGAGGACAGAAAAAAAGAGAATTAAAAAAAAAAAGGAGCCGTAGAGGAGAAGAGAGGAGCGGTAGAGGGGGAGAGCGAGAGCGGAGAAAGAGGGGGAGAGCGAGAGCGGAGAAAGAGGGAGAGAGCGGAGAAAGAGGGAGAGAGCGGAGAAAGAGGGAGAGAGCGGAGAAAGAGGGAGAGAGCGGAGAAAGAGGGAGAGAGCGGAGAAAGAGGGAGAGAGCGGAGAAAGAGGGAGAGAGCGGAGAAAGAGAGCGAGAGCGGAGAAAGAGGGAGAGAGCGGAGAAAGAGAGCGAGAGCGAGAGCGGCGAGAGAGCGGAGAAAGAGGGAGAGAGCGAGAGCGGCGAGAGAGCGGAGAAAGAGCAAGAGAGCAAGAGAAAAGGGAGAGCAAGAGAAAAGGGAGAACAAGAGAAAAGGGAGAGCAAGAGAAAAGGGAGAGCAAGAGAAAAGGGAGAGCAAGAGAAAAGGGAGAGCAAGAGAAAAGGGAGAGCAAGAGAAAAGGGAGAGCAAGAGGGAAAGAGAAAAAAAAGAGAAAAGACGAGAAGAGAGAAAGAAGAAGGAGGAAAGAAAAAAAAAAGGAAGAATTCAAAAACGAAGACGCTCCAACTTGTCCTCTGTGCTTCACTATTGAGTTGTCACTATTCAGGAAGAACGCAGCTCAGGATTGTCATCAGCGGCAGGTCAGCTTCCTACACACTAATGACAGATGAGTGAAGGATAAAAGCAATCCAGTTTCTACGTTCTTCGCACACAAGTGCCGGGAAGGAGCTCACATACTTCAGCTGCTTTAACACTTCAAAAGCAAAGTAGCAAAATGATCAAAAGGTAGTCACACTCCAGGAAAAAAGCCGCCATAGAGAGATTGATCTAAGCGAACCGAGGCAAGCTGCCTGAAACTCCGCCCACTGACACATTTCACTTGCAATGAGAATATTCATTAAATTATAATTCCACTTTTGTTAGAACCCCCCCCCCCCATGTGATCTGCACATTGCGGGGATTTTACATTTTGTTGCGGATTCCTACCTTTTGTTATTCTGAAGAAATATCTCTTTGTTTCTCTGTGTCCATGTATGGAGTGAATGTGAATGGGAGCGACTTTATCATCATCAATCAGGGCTCTAATGAGGAAAGTGGCGGGGTCTGCATCCCTTTAGACGTGATTTCCCTTTGGGAGTATCTCACCAAAAATGACATTCTTGTTGAAGAGGATTCCCCAAAATCTGACTTGTATCTTACTGCAGACTTCTGAGAGAATCAATGAGCCAATCACACAAGCAGGAAATGACATTTATGTGGAAGGGGGGGGGGGGGGGGGGGTGGTGGATGAGGTTTAACCCCTTCCAGCCCAGCCCCAGTTTTCCTATGGGAGGGTGGAAGGATCGCCTGATCATGTGACCACTGTGGTCAGGAACCAATCAGTGATCATTAACAGAGAGTGACTCTTGGACAGTTCAGTCATGGTGCTGGGAGCGCAGAGTGAGCGCATTCTCCGCACAGTAAACTCTGCCGCCCATAGACGCACACGTGTCGGGTGTTAAATCCCACCCTCTTTTTCGCCACACATATGTGTTACATGAGCAGCAAGGAGGTAACAACCACACGATGCCAGCTTATATCAGAACATTAACAATGCAATACATAGGAGACATGGGAATACGGTGCTCTCCTGGCCAGCTCTTGCAGACACAAACAGCGACATGTTTTGCCCCACCTAGGGGACCTCTAAGCCCCTGGTGGGTGGGGCACAATGCATCAGGGGGCGTGGTTTGCAGAGTAGGGCAGGCCGAGATGGCTCTTTATCTCTTTTCACTGCCGCGTATCACCCCACCGACAGGGGCTTAGTCATAGAGGACCGCTATAACCAAGCCCCAGTTGGTGGGGCGAAACACGTTGAAGGTGTGGTTTGCAGAGTAGGACAGGCCGAGGCTGCTCTTTATCTACTTTCACTGCCGTGTCTTCCCCAACCCATAGGGGCTTAGTCATAGAGGACTTCGTTAACTAAGCCCCAGTTGGTGGGGCGAAATGCGTCGAAGGTGTGGTTTGGAGAGTAGTGCAGGCTGAGGCTGCTCTTTATCTCCTTTTACTGCCGCTTATCACCCCACCCACAGGGGCTTAGTCATAGAGCACCTCTATGACTAAGCCCCAGTTGATGGGGCAAAACTAGTCGAAGGTGTGGTTTGCGAAGTACCACAGGCTGAGACTGCTCTTTATCTCCTTTCACTGCTGCGTACCCCCCCACCCGCAGGGGCTTAATCATAGAGGGCTTTTATAACTAAGCCCCAATTGGTGGGGCGAAATGTGTTGAAGGTGTGGTTTGTAGAAAAGTGCAGGCTGAGACTGCTCTTTATCTCCTTTTACTGCCATGTATCTCCCCACCCATAGGGGCTTAGTCATAGAGAACCTCTGACTAAACCCCAGTTGATGGGGCGAAACGCGTCGAAGGTGTGGTTTGCGGAGTAGCACAGGCTGAGGCTGCAGTTTATCTCTACTCTACATGGGCTGGTTGGAAGAGCGGCGTCCATCTTATTCCCTCGTCTGTCATTTCTTGGATGAGTATCTCAAGATGTTGTCACCCCATCTCCTGGAGGATTAGGGGAGGAGTTTCCTCTTAGCCGAGAGTGGAGCTCCATGCCCTTTATTTAGGTCACAATGCAATACATAGAAAATAAAGTGGTAGGTGGGACACTACAGGTCCACCTCCAGGAGCTTTATTGTGCGAGCAGGTCTCTCAGAAGTAGCCCGGCCAACCCACCGTTAGCCAACAACTAACTCCGAGGCTCCCACTCAGGACTGCTCAACATTGTCCTTAGAAACCAGATTACAATTTGGCGGACCAAAAGAAAATGTTACTTTCAGTGAAACATTCAGAGATAAAAACTGAACGTCGTGGCCTTACGAGTCCTTACCCCGGACTTGCTGTTGCAGTGGCGAGTGCTGATTATGGCTCCGGCCTCCTCAATCATCTTCAGAATGGTTCCGCCATGTACATTTCCTGCTATGTTGGCGTCATCTGGACGCATAATCCTGTCGAAGAACAAAAAGCAGATTATGAATCAATATCGGTATTACTTCGCTTTCCAAGTTCTTATTATTCGGTAGTGAACGTGCCATCGCGGAAAAAACAGCCATCATCAGATATCTCAGGGGTCTCCACACACGGAGGTTTACATGGAGATGCACAGGAAGGTCCCTCAGTGAGAGCTCAGCATTTAATGTCCCTTTTAGGTCCGGTTGGTGACATCAACAAGGGGTTAAACACATGAAGAGTGTGAGAGAGCTGGCATTGGATTGGTCCACCCCAGCCAGGGCTGTCTGCAATATTAATTGGACCCTGGGCAAAACATTTTCTTGACATCCCCCCATGAAATTTTGCTCTCACATTACACAGGACCCCCCACCTTTCCCCATACTACCCCCATTATCACCCAGGACCCCCTCCCCCATGCTACCCCCATTATTACCCAGGATCCCCTCCCCCATGCTACCCCTATCATTACACAGGACCTTCTTCCCCATACTACCCCCATCATTACACAGGACCCTCTTCCCCATACTACCCCCATCATTACACAGGACCCTCTTCCCCATACTACCCCCATCATTACACAGGACCCTCTTCCCCATACTACCCCCATCATTACACAGGACCCCCTACCCCACACTACCCCATTACACAGGATCCAACCCCTCTATCATTACACAGAACCTCCCGCCCCCCCATAGTACCCCTATTACACAGAACCCATCCCTAATACTACCCCCATGATTACACAGGACTTCCTCCCCCATACTACTCCCATTACTACACAGGACCCCCCTCCTCCATCAATACACAGGATCCCCTTCCCCTATATTACCCCTATTATTACACGGGACCACTCCCACATACTACCACCATTATAATTCAGGACTCCCCTCCTCCATTACACAGAACCCCCTACCCCACTACACAGGACCCCTCCTCCATACTACCCCCATTATTACACAGGACCCAACACCCTTCCCCCTCTATCACTACACAGGACCCCCTCCCCCATAGTACCCCTATTACACAGGACCCATCCCTAATACTACCCCCATCATTACACAGGACCTTCTCCCCCATACTACTCCCATTACTACACAGGACCCCCCTCCCCCATATTACACAGGACCTCCTCCCCCATACTACTCCCATTATTACACAGGACTCCCTTCCTCCATCATTACACAGGATCCCCTCCCAATACTACCCCCATTATTACACAGCCCCCTTCCCTCCCCCATAGTACCCCTATTATTACACAGAACCCCTCTCCTATAATTACACAGGAATATGAATGAATGGAAGAAAGATGAAGAAGAGGATGGGAGGAATGGGGAAGGTAGGGATGGTTCCAGGGGTTGTACTGGCAACGATCCTGGGTGTGCAAATTAATGACAGAATGATACAACCAATTAGGGCTCCAAGACAGTTGCGTCAAAGTCAGGGGGCACATTTCTGTCAATCCAGGGCTGCCAGACTTTAGTATATCATCGCACCCTATCCTGGAGTGTTGCCTCAATTTTTGCGTGTACCATTGCCTCGATTTGGTTTTTGATGGCCATTGTGCAAAGCACCGGCATCCTCCAAAATCTGGCAATTGTCTGTTTTGCAGCTGTTGTAATGTGAGAAGAGGGCACGAGATTGCTTCCTGGTCAGTTCCAAGAGGGCAACATTTAGCAGCACTACCTGTGGGTTGAGCTGAATGGATCGGTCAAATAGGTGCAATGTCATCCTGTGACGGGAGTGACTTTGGGTGGGGGGCCCATAGAACAAAACTCACTTTAGAGAGGTGGGGAGACCCCTGTCTTAGCTCCCCATATCCCTCTTATGTGTAAGACCCTGTGCCTGTTAGGGGTACAGGGTGATCTGTCCTAATATTGGGGTGGGGGGTTGTTGATTGTTTAATGCCGTGTGGTTGCATCCCATTGTTCTATTGTGTGTCTTACTTGGGAGCAAACTATTATGGGATGTATGTGTTTATGTGTATTGGCTTGGTGGGGGGGGGGGGGTGTTTCCAGCAGCCCTCCCTATTGATGGGACTGTCTGCTGGTGTGTCTCTTGTTACTAAAAGGTAGATTGCCCCGCCCTGTGTCATTATGCAGGGAGGGGGGGTTGTTCCCTTGAATGTATATATCTTGTATCTGTTAAAATAAAGTAGTCTACTTCCTGGTTTACTTCTAAGACTGGTGTCTTCTAGTCTTCTTTGGTCGGCTGTGGTGTCTGTGGTTAAGTTCAGACAGGGAAGCGGTATTATAACAGAAGTACCCAAGTGCAGTCTGGGGTCGGTTCCGTTACACATCCCAAAAAGCCCGTACGTGGGGACAGGTCCACCATGTATGTAGGTACATTATGTACCAAGCTCTCCATAGTCCCAAAAAACAGGCTGACGGGTAGCTTGGAACACACTTTGCCATCCTATGTGGCACCAACCGCCTTGATGGTACCCCATAAGACGTTTCCAATGCCACTAAATTTTGGGAGTCGCCTGCCAAATGCCCAGCCAATCTTAAGGTGGAATGTCTCAAGATAGGTCGTTTTTGAATAAGAATTGGACGTTAAATTGGCTAAATATGACTTCGTTTTTATCTAGGGTGGAACTACAAAAATTACAGATGGACAAAAGTCCTCTTTAGCAAAAGGGAAGATAAGTGTCAGATACATCAGTGACATCATTAATCTGATCATGTTGGGGAATTCTGAACGTGGCTTCAACTTGGTTCCAGGTTTGCTGGTCATGGTCTTGTTGCCCATCACCCCTTGGCACCTCCAAACTGGCAAATCGTCATTAAACAGGGATGTGTGGATGTGTGTAAAGTACTGTATATCTTGATTTGTGGGAAGAAGAAATTCTCCGGGAGACTCCGGGTTATTATGCTCCAAGTGAACTTGTTACGGCTAAGTGGAAAGAGTGACTTTTGGAATTCATGGGAGTTTGGAAGTCTAAGAGCAGGGCTTCTCCATCATACTGGATGTGGAGGGACGATGTGGACAATTATGGGAGGTTAGGTGCACTATAGGAGCTGGGAGGCACTGTGGCAGGTGTGGGGGGATCTGCAGCTGACTGCAGTCCCGGGAGGAAGGAAGCATTGACCAGGCAGCAGGCCAAGTCCTGGAGTTTGAGAACAACTGGTCAAGAGGGTTAATGGGGTAGGTGTGGCTGGTATTAAATGCTTCTAAAGTCACATTTGTTAAATTAAAGTGTTAGTTCACCTCTTCAGGACCCGGGGATGGGGGACCAGGGATCAGGGAGTGGGGAGGGTGTTTGTTCACCTCTTCAGAACCTGGGGATGGGGGGGGGGATCAGGGGGTGGGGTGGGGAGGGCTTTTGGTGTTAGTTCACCTCTTCAGGGCCCAGGAATGGGGGATCAGGGGGTGGGATAGGGTGAGGGTTTTGTGTTTGGTGTTAGTTCACCTCTTCAGGACCCGGGGATGGGGGAACAGGGATCAGGGGGTGAGGTGGGTAGGGTATTTGGTGTTAGTTCACCACTTCAGAACCCGGGTTAAGGGACCAGGGATCGGGGGGTGGGGTGGGACAGGGTATTTGGTGTTAGTTCACCACTTAAGGACACGGGGACCAGGGATCGGGGGGTGGAGAGGGTGTTAGTTCACCTCTTCAGGACCCAGGGATGGGGGACTGGGGACCAGGGATCAGGGGGTGGGGTGGGTGTTTGTTCACCTCTTCAGGACCCGGGGATGGGGGACCAGGGATTGGGGGGTGGGTAGGGTATTTGGTGTTAGTTCACCACATAAAGGGCCAGGGGATGGGGGACTGGGTTGAGGGGTGGAGAGGGTTTTTGGTTAGTTCACTTCTTCAGGACCCAGGTATGGGGGACCAGGGATCAGGGGGTGGGGTGGAGAGGGTGTTAGTTCACCTCTTCAGGACCCGGGGATTGGGGATCATGGATCGGGGGGGTGGGGAGGGTGTTTGGTGTTAGTTCACCTCTTCAGGACCTGGGGATGGGGGATCACGGATCAGGGGGTGGAGAGGGTGTTTGGTGTTAGTTCACCTCTTCAGGACCTGGGGATGGGGGATCACGGATCAGGGGGTGGAGAGGGTGTTTGGTGTTAGTTCACCTCTTCAGGACTTGGGGATGGGGGATCATGGATCGGGGGGATCATGGATTGGGGGGTTGGGTGGGGAGGGTTTTTGGTTAGTTCACCTGTTTTTTTTTTTTTTTTAAAAGGTGGACCAACACTAGGTGTTAATAACGATCATTGATTACTGATGGGACAACTAAAGTCCCATCCAGAAGCCAGCGGGGAGGGGGAACAGACAAGCTCATCTAAAGGGATGCTAGGGATGTGTTCTTTCACTCAGGCCCATTGCTCTTCATCACTTACATTTTATCCCAATTGCACAGAACGAATTCACATGCAGTTTCAATGGATGAACTGCTATTCAACATTTAAAAAAAAAAAAACAGACTGGCATGGGTTGTGGAATCACCAGCAGCTATGCCTTTCCAAACCTGGGAAGGAGGATAAAGGGGAGGGGTCATGGAAATGAGGCGTAGGGAGAGGATAAGGGGGGGGGGGTCATGGAGATGAGGCGTGAGGAGAGGATGAGTCCATTTAACACTCCCCCCTCCCAGACAAGCAATGCTGCTGCCTGCTGTGCCTCCTGAGCTTCTTCCTCCAGGAGTGGAGCATTCTAATACAGTTAATGGTAAAAAAGGGGGGTAAAAAGCCTAAAAAAAAAAAAAAAAAGGAATGCAGCAGCCACGTCTCATGATTGGTCGGCTGCACTGACATTTTTGGGGTGAATATCGCTTTAACGACGGAGAGGTTGTACTGACATTGATGAAGCCAGCAAAATCGCAAAATATAAAAGTTACAAATGGCAATAAAAGGGAAGGACACAGAAGGCGCGATACCTTGTAAGAACATCCTCCATCTACACAGGAAGCCGGGCTGGCACTGGCGGGGGGGGGGGGGGGGGGGGGGGGGAGAGAGTCTGCGTTAACTGCGAAGCACATGTGGCCCGTCATGAAACGCTTCCCGTCCGTGCGACGATCCGACAAGCAGCACAAGGACAGAAACTCTTCTCATCCGATCGCAGCCGTGGTCACCGAATCGCATGGAATGTTAGTAGACAGACGCTGAATCCTCGGGTCTAGGGTCACACCTTTGTGTTTTCCGTTGCATTTTGCAGGCGCACACAGCAGTCCATTTAACATGATTTCCTATGAGACGGGTTCACATCGCCGCGTTTTCACCCGCTGCGCTTTTTGGAAAGGGTCGGGGACTTTTTTTTTTTTCTTTAAAAGCAAAACATTGCGTTTTTGGTTCAAAAGACTTCAATTTAAATGCTGCAGAAATGCATGTAGTGCGTTTTTTATGCGTTTGTATTGTAATCTGCCCAGCAACAAGTTGGGAAAAAAAAAACAAAAAAAAACAAAAAACGCATCAAAAGCAAAATGCAGAAACAAATCAAACTTAGCCTTAAAGCTGAACTTTAAACTGCTTAGATTTTGCAACAGTGAAGGGGAGGGGCCGCCACGCCTGTGCAAGACTGAAGGGGAGGGGCCGCCACGCCTGTGCAAGACTGAAGGGGAGGGGCCGCCACGCCTGTGCAAGACTGAAGGGGAGGGGCCGCCACGCCTGTGCAAGACTGAAGGGGAGGGGCCGCCACGCCTGTGCAAGACTGAAGGGGAGGGGCCGCCACGCCTGTGCAAGACTGAAGGGGAGGGGCCGCCACGCCTGTGCAAGACTGAAGGGGAGGGGCCGCCACGCCTGTGCAAGACTGAAGGGGAGGGGCCGCCACGCCTGTGCAAGACTGAAGGGGAGGGCCGCCACGCCTGTGCAAGACTGAAGGGGAGGGGCCGCCACGCCTGTGCAAGACTGAAGGGGAGGGGCCGCCACGCCTGTGCAAGACTGAAGGGGAGGGGCCGCCACGCCTGTGCAAGACTAAAGGGGAGGAGCCGCCACGCCTGTGCAAGACTAAAGGGGAGGAGCCGCCACACCTGTGCAAGACTAAAGGGGAGGAGCCGCCACACCTGTGCAAGACTAAAGGGGAGGAGCCGCCACACCTGTGCAAGACTAAAGGGGAGGAGCCGCTACACCTGTGCAAGACTAAAGGGGAGGAGCCGCTACACCTGTGCAAGACTAAAGGGGAGGAGCCGCTACAGGTGCGTTCAACACCACTTACAAATCAAGCTGCAGTCCTTTCAAAGGGGCGTGGCCAGGGAACAAAACACACCCACTAACTACTTTGCATTGACTTAATGCACATATTCTACTGCAGGGCAAAGGCAGCAAAATATATATATAATTTTTTTATTTTGTGTGTTTTGTTTTTGTTGTTTTTTGTTAAAGCTGAACTCCTTTGAAAAAACATGATGTATACTGTGTGGGGATGTCCGCTGCTTAACGTGAAACTCAGAGCTGGCTGCAAGCTGGTTCCTTCCCAAGTCACTGGATTTCCTGGTTCTGCGGGGGCGGGAGCAGCACCTGCAGCAGTGAAGGGCTCCCGTCCGGTCCCTGCCCCCTCCTCTCTTCTTTCCCATTCACAAAAAGCCAGATATATATATATATATTTTTTTTTTTTTCACAGAATACAAGGCTTTCTGTAAATAGAGAAGGAGAGAACATGGCGTACGCCCTCCCTTCCTCTCCCCTCCTCCATTCACAGTCAATCATACACTGGTGAGTTGCCTATGAACAGTACCAGGACAGGGCTGTCCAGTGCCCAAGGCAAGGATCCAGAATTGTGCCCCCTCCCCCGCTGTAATACATGCCGCAGAATGGGTGTACCACCCTGTGCCTATTCTTTGCGCTCTTGCTTCTCTGCGCCCGGGGCAGCTGCCCCTCCTGCCCACGTGTCCCAGCCCTTCTAATGAAGGGAATATTTCATGTTTTGCAGTAGTTTCTGAAAGGCCTGACAGAAGAAAGGTTATTTCAAACATATTCTTTCCCCCCTTGCTTCCCAGCGCGCGGGGCAGCTGCCCCTCCTGCCCACCCCTTGTCCCAGCCCTTCTTATGAAGGGAATATTTCACGTTTTGCAGTAGTTTCTGAAAGGCTTGGCAGAGGAACGGTTATTTCTAGAATATAACAAAACACATTTCAAAGACCTCGGTACACCAGACCTGAGACTGATGTCAAGCAAGTAATGGCATCATACATTTTGGAGCCGGGGGAGGGGGTGTTCCCTGGGACAGGCAAAGGGAAGAGCTATAAGCAGGTTTTTTGGGGGAAGCCATTTGCTTCCTGCTCCCAGTCCATGCCGTACGTTCATGCTGCCTACCTGCTGATTTGCCAAGGCTCAGCATAAATTTGAGGGGCTACACAAGACCTTCATCAGGTACCTACCCAACAGATACCCAAATCTGTGGTTTTGCAGTTGTGCCGCAGCGGTAGAAATGCAGGATGGCAATACGAGTGCAAATATGACCCGACTCGGCCTTTAGATTGGTGTCAGAGTTCCTCCAACCAGACTTAGGTGACTTCAACCGCTACGGACATAATTAGGAGGAAAAATTCATCTGACAGAAGTAGAGAAACAGAAGCCAGACGAAGGCTCAAACGGAGCCACAGAGAAAGCCGGTTCAGTCACAGCTGCAGTATATACCGAGAAGACCTGTCCAGGCAAGTCACATGTCCACTTTATGTACACTGTTCGTGAGAAAAAAGTTCTACAAAATGTTGGCCTGCAGAAGGAAATTCATCCTTTGGAGGACAAAGTGGCCATTACACACTATGCAATTCATTCCTACACTGGACACTAGACTAAAAATTACCCCTGCCCCACCACACCACCTGATCCACTATTCTCTACACCCCCCCCCCCCCCAAACACCTCACTTATATGTCCGATTCCCAATCCTACTCCCTATACTCAAACACTCCCCTGCACCAGCATGTCTGATCCCCTATCTCACCTTCTAGGACCATTCTCCAACCTCCATCACTATGTCCATCCTCCTCCATACATCATCGCCCCCATCCTACCTTCTAGGACCATCCTCCTCCCCTTACCGATATCTGTTCCCCTATCCTTCCTTCTAGGACCATCCTCCACCATTTATCATCCCTTGTTCTACCTCCTAGAACTGTCCTTGGCTCTGCCTCCTCCTAACGCCATCCACAACTCCTCCTATCCTATTACTGACCTTCTCAAAATGTTAGTGAAAGTCAAAATACCTGTTCTGGGCCCATCCCTAGTCCCCCATTCGTCCTCTCAGAACCATCTATTATCATGAATCATCCCCCATTCTGCCTATTAGGGTCATCTTCCAACCCCACCACACCCACAATGTTTGATCCCAGTCCTACCTCCTCACACCATCTTGAAATCCCTGTACCCAAGCCTGATCCCCCATCCTACCCCACTAGAACCATTCTCCAGCCCCTTTCTCCATGCCTGATCCAACATTCTACCCCCTATCCTTTAACCCCTCCACCAATATCTGAACCCCCATTCTACCTCCTAGGAATATAATTCAACCTCTGCTTCCATGTCTGAACCCTCATTCTATCTCCTGGGATCATAATCCGACCCCTCCTTCCATGCCTGAATCACCATCCTCAGAACAGAACCATCCTGCATGACCCTTCCCCATGTCGGATTCCTCATCCTACCTCCTAGAACCATACTCCAACCTTTCTATGTCTGATATTCACATTTTCTACCTCCTAAGACCATCTAACACACCTCCCTCTCCAAGTGTGATCCTCTATCCAGCCTCCTAGGACCAATCTCACAGATTTCCTTCTGTGTCCGATTACCTATCATATCTCCTAGGACCACCCAGCTTACCCCCGTCTTATAATTAAAAAGTGAATACTTGTGAGCTATTATGAATGAGGTGTTCAATAAAATATTGACAATTATCTGCTTAAATAATGTGCTTGGTTCGCTGGCACTTACACAAACCCACTTAATTGTGTTCCTATTATCCAATTATATATACTTATAGTGCCGCGCTCCTATTTTAAATCCTTAATCACAAAATATATCACACTTATAAATAAATAAGCTAATAAATACATAAAAAATATAACTAAGTTAATTATTGTGACTTATAAATTAAAAATGAATGTAAATAGATCAAACCAGAATTGTGCTAATACATATCATATGTGATCAATCAATATTTGTAATCGTGCAAATTCATTAGTGGATGTGCAAATACAATCAATAAAAGTGCATAAATAAAGTCTTTTATAAATAGGTGCAATGTGCAGGTGAACTCCTTATTCCCTCTTTCCAGGCGCGTTGTCACAGGGTCACGTGACTTCATCAGGGGGAAGATGATTTCCTAAAGATAGTTTTTTTGGAGGTTACAAAATAAAATTACTGTATCACCCAATATATGGCTTCCATTCAGTAGCCCAAAGAGGCATACAAAAAAGAAGGGTTTGTGAAAAGGAATTCACAGAAAAGCGGCTACATTATGAACAGAATGTGATACTCAGAAAAATTTCCAAAAATTCTGCTTTATTACATATAAATATTTGACATATGGGCAATCGCCCTGGTTTACCTTCACCTCAGTATGAGACAATACACACAGACCTAAAACCATATAAAATAACACCAAGACCGGTCTGGATAGATGTGCTGCAAAGACAATGACCACTAAAGTCTAAAGTCTTTGTAGCACTGGCACATAGGTTAACACTTCCCAAAGGAGGTGTACACAAAAATTATACCATAGGTATACAGTGTCACATGTAATAAATATAAAGACATGTGTCATGACCATATAGGTTCTATCCCATAGAGGGGAATTCCCAAAAATTATACCAAAGGTATGCAATATCACATGTATACAATGCAGCGAGCACAGTGTGCGTCAAAAGAGAGGCATAACCATAAGCCTTTGTTAGGCAGCAAAAGGATATCACAAATGAAATGCAGTACAGTCCCACGCCGGCACATGTGGTTGGGGCCCATTCATCTGTAGTGTAAGTGACTGATTCTTAGGACTTTTAGATATAAATAACGCCCCAGTTGTTGCCTGGATGGAGAAACAGATGCAAGTAGCAGAACACTGCTTCAAGCGATTTCTTCACCACAGCATGTGGACTACACACCACTTTTTGTTGAAAACAAGATAAGGCCCAGCGGCTCCTCCGCCCGTTGAAATATATGTGGCATGCCTTGTTTCCTATATAAAGCACCATAATGTCCCCATCCTGTAGTAAGACAAACAATATGAGGGAAGTCACTGTGAGAGCTTTCACTCAATAATAGACGTTTATGCCATATAGGTCACAAGGGACCTTAAATCTAATGTCCTGTAACAGTCCACTCACCACCTGTGCAATGGGTAGTAGGAAAGAAAAGGATATCCTTCATAAGTACTGCCCTTCAAAAGGTACTGCTGTATGGAACCAAGGAACCACCGCTAACATCAGCCGACATACCGCGGGTTCCGACCTCTCCATGGCGCCTGTGCCGCCTAAGTATGCCTCATGGCATGTGAAGATGGCTACCTCCTTGTAGGTCAGCGTGCGTTCCACCTAGTGCGCATGACCGGAAGTGACGTATCTGACGTATGACGTCAACGGGTTTCGCCGATGGGCGTATCTCACTCAGCTTCGTCAGGACCAAAAATGATTTCCCCCTGAATCATTTTCCCCCTGATGAAGTCACGTGATCCTGTGACACAACACGTAGGGGAGGGGCTCTGACGTCACGACGTTGCATCGGAGAGGCTTGGCGATTCCAGCAGAGGCAGACAGAAAGGCACAGTATACTACATCCACTGCTGACCTGTATTAGAAAAGTGCCAGAAACTGCTGTATATTACCGCATCCGGCAGCAATAAACCATTTATATACAAAAGGATAAGGCACCATGGTCTTTCTTTTTTCTATTTGATCTATACACCCCACATTGAGGAAAGGAGGATACAAGGAAGAGGTGTCCCCAGGAGGGGAAATAAGAGATCCACATAGATCTCCCAAACATCCATCCATGAGCAGCTTCTTATGGAGAAAGAGGAGAGCACAGGAGGATTTTAGCAGATCTACATTCCCATTTGGAATACTTTACATAGGAGTACTACCCCACCAGTCCTGGAAGGACTAAAAGTCTATTTGCCTAAATTTATTTAGGCAAATATTAAGGTGAGCGCATATTGAGACTACACGGCACCTGGAAAGAGGGAATAAGGAGTTCACCTGCACATTGCACATATTTATAAAATACTTTATTTATGCACTTTATTGATTGTATTTGCACATCCACTAATAAATTTGCACGATTACAAATATTGATTGATCACATATGATATGTATTAGCACAATTCTGGTTTCAGCTATTTACATTCATTTTTAATTTATAAGTCACAATAATTAACTTAGGTATATATTGTTTATGTATTACCCCCGTCTTATATCCCATCCTAACTCCATCCTTCGCAGGCTCGCTTCATGTCTGATCCCTCATTCTACCTCCTAGGACCATACTCCACCATGTATCATCTTCCATCCTACCGCCTAGAACTATCCTGCACCTTCTATCATCCTACCTCCTAGGGCCATCCTCCACCTTCTGTCATTCACTAGCACACCTCCTCAGACCAGGAGGATCCACCATGTCTTATCTATCATCCTACCTTCTAAGACCATTCTCTACTATATATCATCCTCCATCCTACCTTCTAGGACCATCCTCCTTCATGTATCATCCTCCACCATACCTCATTCTCGATCATCCCTCCTAGCACCATCCTCCACCATGTACCATTCTTGATCATATCTCCTAGGGCCATCCTCCACCATGTATCATCCTCCATCCCACCTTCTTGGACTATCCTCTAGTATGCATTATCCTCCATCCTACTTCAAAGGACCATCCTCCATGTACCATTCTTGATCATACCTCCTAGGACCATCCTCCACCATGTACCATTCTTGATCATACCTCCTAGGACCATCCTCCACCATGTATCATCCTTTATCCCACCTTCTTGGACTATCCTCTAGTATGCATCATCTTCCATCCTACTTTCGAGGACCATCCTCCACCATGTATCATAATCCATTCTATCTCCATGGACCATCCTGCATCTTCAACAAATCTGCTAACTCAACTTCACGAAGTGGGTAAGCCTGCAGGGGATTCAACAAACCAACTCTGATCCCACTTCCTACCTGCTAGGTCCAACCTCAACTCCCCCATGAAAATGCTTACTGCCTGATTCTTTAAATCCCTGACCTGGAACAGACATACAGTCAGTGAAGTCATAATTCTTGAACTGCATACTTGCTCTGAGCCGGTCTCAGATGATACTCAAACCAGAGGGTCAACATGGCAGACAGGCAACATGCAAAGGCAGTGGCGACCTCTCTCGAAGCATCAGGATGGACACCATCCTTAGTACAGAGCTGGCCTTTTCCATCCGATCTCACACACCTGTCTCTCTTACCTTCGAACATTTTCAACCAGACACAGAGAACGAATGCCAGTCTTTGCAACTTTCCAAAATCTTGTGCCCAGGATCATCATAATCATTCATACGGACCCCACACAGAAGGACCACACATCCCTATCACGGCAGAATCCCGTACCTGATACCTCATGCTGTGATCATATTTGCTCAGAGAAAACACAACATATGGAGTTCTTTTGTGGTGCTCCCCGGCGTTTCTCCTACGGAGAGCGGTTCCCCCGAAGCAGGAATTTCAAGCAGGTGGAATTACCTGGCATGGATTAGCAGTCCCTCCAAAAATCGTCCAATAACCGCGGGACGCATCTCATAAAAGGCAGGAAAGTCCTGGAGATGGATTTAGTGAAATCCTACAGATCTGAACAAGATGAAGAAAAGAAAACGTTTTTTTTGCAAGAGAGTATCACCTTATTGCAGAATCAGGCAGCCAACAACCGAATGCAAGCGCAGCCTCCAAGCTCCAGTCATTTTCAACGTTGGTTGCACAATATGCTTTGATGCAGAGCAAGTCGGTGTTAGGCAGGTAAGGCAAGCGGTGGGTCTAAGAAACGGTCGAACTACAAGTCCCAGCAGGCACCAACTTTTATATGGGTTTAGTTGAAAGTATTGCTTTTGCCTAGATGTGATATTTGCATTTGTAGGGCTAAGCATACATGCTACTGACCATGGATGGCGGAATCTCCACCGCCGGTTGTATTCAAGCAGCCACGACACCCAGTGGCGTATTTAGGTTTTGTGAGGCCCTAGGCAACACAGAAATCGGGCAACCAACCCCTCCTCGGCAGAGAGAGCTTGGACACCAACCAACACCAGACCACCCCCCATGGAGAGAGCTTTACATTGACCAACAACACCCCTGCCCCATCCCCACCCCCACCCAAGAGCTCCCTGGGAACGATAGTCGGGCTCTGCATACACCATCAAGCAGCTCCTCTCAGATCCCACCTGGTCCCCATGCTGCAAATGTTCCTTCTTCTGGGGGGCGCTGCTGCCCCCCTAAAAAAATGCCGCCCTAGGCAAATGCATTGTTGCCCTTTGGTAAATACGCCCCTGACGACACCCGTGGCTACCTGAATAGCCACAGTACCGAATATCAAGCAGTGCCTGTTCAGCCAACAGTTTTCCACCCGACTCCTTCGATTTTTCAAAAAGTGTTCCAACAGGTCCACCTATGGCAAGAATTGTAGCCAATTCAGTAGAAATTGGACACAACTTGAACCCTATGTGGTCAGCTTAGAGCTCTACCCAAAAGGGAAAGTTCGCTTTAAGTACTGATCCGCCCCTCCCTGAGGAAGTGGCACCTTTGGGGAGCAGGTACCCGATTTTGGCTCCCACTTGTCGCCTAGGTCACGGGTGTCAAACTGGCGGCCCTCCAGCTGTTGCCAAACTACAGTTTCCATGAGGCATTGCAAGATTGACCGTTACAAGCATGACTCCCAACAGCAGGGGCATGATGGGACTTGTCGTTTCGCAACAGCTGGAGGGCTGCCAGTATGGCACTCCTGGCCTAGGCAATCTGAATTGGAAATTGTCCTTCTCCCCTTGGTCTTCTGGGACGTGCGAAGAACGTGGGACCATTCACATGGCGCAGCGCTACTTGCACACGTGTGAAGCCGTAAGCCGGGTTGCCCACACTTAAGATGCCGGCGTGTGAGGACACCGCTGGATCGAGGGACTAGTAGGTGGCAGTTTTTTGTTTTTTTTTTTTAAGTGGGCAGCTACTGTTTTTTTGACTGGAACTCCTCTTTAAGTCCATTGATGTGCCATGTGTCGTGTAACCCTTTTGCTGCCAGAGCCGGTTTGGCGTTTTTTGCACGTGCTAAAAAACAAACAAAAAAACTATTTTAGGTCTGAAGATTATTTAAATGCCCCCAAAACATATTTTCTGGAAGCAGACAACCTGCAGAATGAAATGGTAGTCGTTCCCTGTTCCAATGGGGAAAAATAAACAAAAAACAAAAAGGGGTACAAAAGTTCTCTGTAGCGAGAAATTGTGTGTGGACAGTGCTGATCACATGCACTCTCCCAAGAAATAAAAAAAACAACTCTCTAGCAATACACACCAAACTGAGCATGTGCATCAGAGTAACTCCATATGACATGTCTTATCAGGAGATAAGAGGGGGACACTGGAAGCAGGGGAGGATCAGAGAAAACAGGATCAAAAACAATGCAGAGGATTAACCCCTTAGGTCCCACAGTGAGTATAACAAGCATGCTCTACTGCATATACAGACTGATTGTACTGTTGGGGGTTTAGTAACACTTTAAACATCACCAAGACAAACTTCTATTGGTTTCAAATGAAATATATAAAAAGAATTTGGGTACAACGTTGCATGACCGAGTAATTGCCATTCCAACTATCACAGTGCTGGGGGAAATACAAATGTCCAGGTAATGAAGGGGTGTTGCAGGCTGGTACGGAGGTGGCTAAGGCGCACAAAGCGCAATGCGTTTCCTACAACTCACGGCAACAAGATTTCTGGATCAGATTGGAACAATTCTGATTGGTTGATCTAGGTTTCCACACTGCAGGTGGGTCTGTAGGTTTAGGAATGAAGCCAGCTAGGAGCGGAGTTCGTTCAGCAAGTAGAAAACTATTATCTGTTCTCTGGAGGACTGACTGGCAGAGAATCTGACGATCTGTCCCCAGACGACCACGTAATGGGTAGATATGGGAGTCATTAATGAAACGGCCACGGGAACTCAGGGCGATGCCTCTCGAGGGCCACGGGAACTGATTGTGATGCCTCTCTAGGGCCACGTGTTCCTTTCTGAACAGCTCACACCAGGGACATATCCATAAAGCGGAGAATCTGACATTCAGCAAACTTTCTCTGCAGGTGAATCTTCTGGGTCCTTGTGTTTTACAGCACTGTGAAAATGTATTTGCCCCCCTTCCTGATTTTTTTTTGCACGTGTCACACTTAAATAATTCAGATCATCAAACAAATGTTAATATCACACAAAGATAACCCGAGGAAATACAAAATGCAGTTTTTAAATGATGATTTCATTTATTAAGGGAAAGAAAGCTGTCCACACCCGCCTGGCCCTATGTGAAAAAGTAATTGCCCCCCCCCCCTTGCTAAATTATGAATGATCTGTGATTAACCACATTATTTTTTCTTTGGGGGGGTAGGCGAGTTAAATTTCACTTGTGACGACCAGGCCTGATTACTGCCAGACCTGTTGAATCAAGAAATTGCTTAAAGCGGCATTCCAATCTAACTGTAAATAAAATAAAAGTCAGCAGCTACAAAAACTGTAGCTGCTGACTTTTAAAAAACAGCCACTCACCTGTCCTACGATCCAGCGTTGCCCCCGCCGCAGCCCGTTTCACCGGCTGTCTGGTGTTCCAGGCGCTGGCATCTTCAGTGTGGGCACCCCAGCTGCCACATCTTGTGGCTTCAAAGCCAGGTGCCCACTGCGCACACGCGAGTAGCGCTGCGCTTCCAGAATGGCCCGTAGTCTTCTAGGACCTGTCACGTGTCCTAGAAGTCTACGGGGAAGGAGGGTGGGAGGACAACTTCCGCCTCCGATTACCTAGGTGATCGCAGCAGAAGTGGGATAGGGTACCTGTCAATTTTGGGTACCCGCTCCCCCACTCCCACCCCCTGCTCCCCAAAGGTGCCAATCCTTAATGGAAAGCGGGGGGCCAGTCTTTAAAGCGGAACTTCCCCTTTTGGGTGGAACTCCACTTTAAACAAAAGTTGTCTGACAAAGTGAAGCACGCTAAAAGATCTCAAAAAGCAACACCTCATGCTGGGTTCTAAAGAAAATCAAGAAAAGATGAGCAATAGAGGCATTGACATTTATCAGGCAGGAAAGGGTTACCAAAGCCATTTCTAAAGCTTTTTGACTCCAGCGAACCACGGTGGAGAAAACTTGGAACAGTAGTGACTCTTCCCAGGAGTGGCCGGCCTACCAAAAAGGACTCCAAGAACACCACATCGACTCATCCTGGAGGTCATAAAAGAACCCAGAATAGCATCTAAAAGAACTACAGGACTCCCTTGCAGTTTGGTGATCAGTGAGGTAAGGTCGGTGTTCATGATTCAACAGTAAAGAAACTGGGAAGAAATGGCCTCCATGGGAGAGGTCCGAAGCCACCGCTGACCAAAAAGAGAACAAAGGCTCCTCTCACGTTGGCCAAAAAAAATCTTGTTTATCCCCAAGACCTTTGGGCAAATATTCTGTGGACTGATGAGACAAAAGTTGAACTTTTTGGAAGGTGTGCGTTCCGTTACATCTGGCGTAAAACTAACACAGCATTTCATAAAAAGATCATCCCAACAGTCACACATGGTGGAGGTAGTGGGATGGTCTGGGTTCAGGACATGGACATCTTGCTATAATTCCTGGAACCATGAATTCTGAGCTCTACCAGAAAGTCCTGAAGGAGAATGTTCGCCCATCAGTTCCTGACGTCAAGCTCGAGCACACTTGGAGCAGGACGATGATCCGAAACACACCAGCAAGTCCACCTCTGAATGGTTCCAAAAAAAACAAAATGAAGGTTTTGGAGCGGCCGAGTCAAAGTCCGAACTGAATTCCGATGGCGATGCTGCAGCATGACCTTAAAGAGTCCAAAATCCCTCCACAGCGATGGGAAAGACTCATTGCCAGTTATCGCAAACGCTTGATGGGTTTGTTGCCGCCAAGGGTGGCGCAGCCAGTTATTAGGTTTAGGGGGCAATTACTTTTTCACAGGGGGCCAGGCAGATTTGGAAAGCTTTTTTCCCTTGCTAATGGAATCGTCATTAAAAACGGCATTTTGTATTTACTCAAGTTTTGTGTAATGTTACAATTTGTTTTATGATCCAAATAAAAATAGAAATAAATGCAAAAAAAAAAGGGGGGGGGGAATACTTTTTCACAGCACTGTTAATGAAAGAATGTCATTCAGTAAATGAGAATGTTCAGTGAAAGTCACTTTTACTGCTTTATAACAAGACCTCTATGGGCGCAATTTAAAAAAATAAAATAAAATAAAGGCACATCAGAGCAGTGCAGGCACCTTTTCAAAGTTGCACTGATTTGAATGGGTGCCATTGTGATTGGTCAGAGGGTGTGGTACCCCGCATTCACTAGATTCGCTCTCCCCGGACCCCGCATTCACTAGATCCGCTCTCCCCGGACCCCGCATTCACTAGATCCGCTCTCCCCGGACCCCGCACTCACTAGATCCGCTCTCCCCGGCCCCCGCATTCACTATATCCGCTCTCCCCGCACTCACTATATCCGCTCTCCCCGGACCCCGCATTCACTAGATCCGCTCTCCCCGGACCCCGCACTCACTAGATCCGCTCTCCCCGGACCCCGCACTCACTAGATCCGCTCTCCCCGGACCCCGCACTCACTAGATCCGCTCTCCCCGGACCCCACACTCACTAGATCCGCTCTCCCCGGACCCCGCACTCACTAGATCCGCTCTCCCCGGACCCCGCATTCACTAGATCCGCTCTCCCCGGACCCCGCATTCACTAGATCCGCTCTCCCCGGACCCCGCACTCACTAGATCCGCTCTCCCCGGCCCCCGCATTCACTATATCCGCTCTCCCCGCACTCACTATATCCGCTCTCCCCGGACCCCGCATTCACTAGATCCGCTCTCCCCGGACCCCGCACTCACTAGATCCGCTCTCCCCGGACCCCGCACTCACTAGATCCGCTCTCCCCGGACCCCACACTCACTAGATCCGCTCTCCCCGGACCCCGCACTCACTAGATCCGCTCTCCCCGGACCCCGCATTCACTAGATCCGCTCTCCCCGGACCCCGCATTCCCTAGATCCGCTCTCCCCGGACCCCGCATTCACTATATCCGCTCTCCCCGGACCCGCATTCACTATATCCGCTCTCCCCGGACCCCGCATTCACTATATCCGCTCTCCCCGGACCCCGCACTCACTAGATCCGCTCTCCCCGGACCCCGCATTCACTAGATCCGCTCTCCCCGGACCCCGCATTCCCTAGATCCGCTCTCCCCGGACCCCGCATTCACTATATCCGCTCTCCCCGGACCCCGCATTCACCATATCCGCTCTCCCCGGACCCCGCATTCACTATATCCGCTCTCCCCGGACCCCGCATTCACCATATCCGCTCTCCCCGGACCCCGCATTCACCATATCCGCTCTCCCCGGACCCCGCATTCACCATATCCGCTCTCCCCGGACCCCGCATTCACTATATCCGCTCTCCCCGGACCCCGCATTCACTATATCCGCTCTCCCCGGACCCCGCATTCCCTAGATCCGCTCTCCCCGGACCCCGCATTCCCTAGATCCGCTCTCCCCGGACCCCGCATTCACTATATCCGCTCTCCCCGGACCCCGCATTCACTATATCCGCTCTCCCCAGACCCCGCATTCACTATATCCGCTCTCCCCGGACCCTGCATTCACTGGACCACATCTGGTGGGAACTGGCCCTAAGGCACAAATGTCACACTTTTATTTGCTAGCCCAACATGCAGCATGCCAAGCATATCGCCTGCAAAATGAACGCCACTGTAATGCCGCATGGGTCCCACACCGCGGTGCTCGCTTTACCGCAACCCAAAAGCATGAACGGGCCCTTAATTCATCAGAAAACGCTTTCATCAGTTGCAAGAGGCCTTTCTGGTACCAATGCTGTGATGAACATTCCCATTTGTTGCACACTGGTAGAATCACACCGACACCCCCACCCTGAAGAGTGGATTTCATCCGAGTTATTTGACTTTCAGAGTGGGCAAGGCATGCTGGGACTTGTACCTCTGGACCTACAGATGCACGCCGAGTCTAGAAGCGTGCCATTGCGATGCAAAGCGGTGTTAGCGAGGGTTAGTGCGTGTGAATCAGGATCCGAATAATAGAACCACAGAGGCCAATCGTCAATGAAATCTGACATTGTAACAATTACAGTCATGGCCGAAATTGTTGGCACCCTTGATATTTCTCCAGGAAATCATGTATTTCTCACGAAACGTATTGCATTAACACATGTTTTGCTATACACATGTTTATTCCCTTTGTGTGTATTGGGACAAAACAAAAAAAGGGAGGAAAGAAAGCAAATTCGACATAATGTCACACAAACCTCCAAAAATGGGCTGGACAAAAGTATTGGCACCCTTTCACAACTGCGGATAAATAAGAATGTTACAAGCATGTGATGCTCCTGTAAACTCACCTGGGGCAAGTAACAGGTGTGGGCAATATAGAAATCACACCTGAAAGCAGATAAAAAGGAGAGACGTTCACTTAACCTTTGCATTGTGTGTCTGTCTGTGCCACACTAAGCATGGACAACAGAAAGAGGAGACGAGAACTGTCTGAGGACCTGAGAACCAAAATTGTGGCAAAATATCAACAATCTCAAGGTTACAAGTCCATCTCCAGAGAACTAGATTTGCCTTTGTCCACAGTGCGCAACATTATCAAGAAGTTTGCAACCCATGGCACTGTAGCTAATCTCCCTGGTCGTGGACGGATGAGGAAAATTGATGAAAGATTGCAACGCAGAATAGTCCGGATGGTGGATAAGCAGCCCCAAACATGTTCCAAAGACATTCAAGCTGTCCTGCAGGCTCAGGGAGCATCAGTGTCAGCGCGAACTATCCGTCGACATTTAAATGAAATGAAACGCTATGGCAGGAGACCCAGGAGGACCCCACTGCTGACACAGAGACATAAAAAAGCAAGACTACAGTTTGCCAAAATGTACTTGAGTAAGCCAAAAGCCTTCTGGGAAAACGTCTTGTGGACAGATGAGACCAAGATAGAGCTTTTCGGTAAAGCACATCATTCTACTGTTTACCGAAAACGGAATGAGGCCTACAAAGAACAAAACACAGTACCTACGGTAAAATATGGTGGAGGTTCAATGATGTTTTGGGGTTGTTTTGCTGCCTCTGGCACTGGGTGCCTTGACTGTGTGCAAGGCATCATGAAATCTGAGGATTACCAAAGGATTTTGGGTCGCACTGTAGGGCCCAGTGTCAGAAAGCTGGGTTTGCGTCCAAGATCCTGGGTCTTCCAGCAGGACAATGACCCCAAACATACGTCAAAAAGCACTCAGAAATGGATGGCAAAGAAGCGCTGGAGAGTTCTGAAGTGGCCAGCAATGAGCCCAGATCTAAATCCCATTGAACACCTGTGGAGAGATCTTAAAATTGCTGTTGGGAAAAGGTGTCCTTCCAATAAGAGAGACCTGGAGCTGTTTGCAAAGGAAGAGTGGTCCAAAATTCCGGGTGAGAGGTGTCAGAAGCTTATTGATGGTTATAGGAAGCGACTGATTTCAGTTATGTTTTCCAAAGGGTGTGCAACCAAATATTAAGTTAAGGGTGCCAATACTTTTGTCCAGCCCATTTTTGGGGTTTTGTGTGACATTATGTCATATTTGCTTTTCTGCCTCTGTTTTATATTTGTTCCAATACATACAAAGGGAATAAACATGTGTATAGCAAAACATGTGTTAATGCAATACCTTTTTTGTGTGAAATACTTGATTTTCAGGAAAAATATCAAGGGTGCCAACAATTTCGGCCATGACTGTATATCCCATACAAGTGGCCCTGTCAGCAAAAGGATACTGTATGCCAGTGGTCTCCAAACGGCAGCCTGGGGGCCAGATGCGGCCCTTTGCTTGATTTTATTCGGCCCTCAGGGCACTATTTTATCCACCGACACCAACAATGGGGGATAAACCCCCCCACCCCCCCATTGACCCCAATGATGGGGCGCAATTCCTCCCACGGACACCAATGATGGGGCACTATTCCTCCCACTGACACCAATGAAGGGACACTATTCCTCCCACTGACACCAATGACGGGGCACTATTCCTCCCACTGACACCAATGACGGGGCACTATTCCTCCCACTGACACCAATGACGGGGCACTATTCCTCCCACTGACACCAATGACGGGGCACTATTCCTCCCACTGACACCAATGACGGGGCACTATTCCTCCCTCTGACACCAATGACGGGGCACTATTCCTCCCACTGACACCAATGACGGGGCACTATTCCTCCCACTGACACCAATGACGGGGCACTATTCCTCCCACTGACACCAATGACGGGGCACTATTCCTCCCACTGACACCAATGACGGGGCACTATTCCTCCCACTGACACCAATGACGGGGCACTATTCCTCCCACTGACACCAATGACGGGGCACTATTCCTCCCACTGACACCAATGACGGGGCACTATTCCTCCCACTGACACCAATGACGGGGCACTATTCCTCCCACTGACACCAATGACGGGGCACTATTCCTCCCACTGACACCAATGACGGGGCACTATTCCTCCCACTGACACCAATGACGGGGCACTATTCCTCCCACTGACACCAATGACGGGGCACTATTCCTCCCACTGACACCAATGACGGGGCACTATTCCTCCCACTGACACCAATGACGGGGCGCTATTCCTCCCACTGACACCAATGACGGGGCACTATTCCTCCCACTGACACCAATGATGGGGCGCTATTCCTCCCACTGACACCAATGATGGGGCACTATTCCTCCCACTGACACCAATGATGGGGCACTATTCCTCCCACTGACACCAATGATGGGGCACTATTCCTCCCACTGACACCAATGATGGGGCACTATTCCTCCCACTGACACCAAAGATGGGGGCATTGTAATTTCCCACTGACATTGGGACTTTTTTTCTTTTTTTTATTCCCACTGGCCACAGTCTGGCCCCACAAAAGTCTGAAGGACAGTAAACTGGCCCTTTGTGTAGATAGTTTGGAGACCCCTGCTGTATGTGAATGGGTACCTGTAATCGAAGAGGTCATCTGCATACCTTTCCTGTGCCCCGGAGGATGATTTGCATCCTCTTTACTTCTCCTTGGCCAACATTCCTATTTCTTTGCGTCTTGCATTGACTTCTGTTAAATGAAGTTGAAATCAGAAGTACAAATCGCGCTGATCTGCAGCTTTGAAATCACGCTACTTGAACAGCGCGGTTTCAAAGTCGCATTCAGTGTGCTACAGGGCCAAGGCTCCATTCACACGCATGCAACTTCAAAATCTCAAGATTTTCATTGCAACTTTGGCTTTGACTAAGGATGATGCTTTGTGCTCTACAAAAGTCGCACGCAAGTCGCATTTATATCATTCAATTGCGACTTTGGAGGTTTTGCATTGAAGTCTATGGCCCTCAAATCGCATGAAAGTCGGAGCAAAGTAGTGCAGGGACTACTTTCAAGTTGCTGAGACTTGAAGTTGCACAAATATGAACAGTACTCATTGGGAAAGATGGGGTGGAACTTGTCATGCAAATTTGGACCCCAAAAGTGTGAATGGAGCCTAATACAGCTCGGGTTCACATACAGTTGTGTTCAAAATAATAGCAGTGTGTTGAAAAAAGTGAATAAAGCTGCAAATCCTTCTAATAGCTTTTATTTCCATCCACACAAATGCATTGGGAACACGACACATTCTATTCCAAATCACAACATGAAGAAAAATACATCAAATTTGTGTTGTTCCTCTAAAAAAATGGAAGAAAAGTGAATATTAGACGGTTCAAAAAAAAAAAAAATGTTTGTATTCTTCTTTACAAACTCCAACATTCACTATATAAACTGAGAAATGTTTGAAGATTTTGCTTTCCTTTGAATGGCTTCATGAATATTTGGTTGTAGTCGCACTGTTTCTGAGAACTGCTGTACATCTGTGTTGCATGGAGTCACCCAACTTCTGGCCCCTGTGATCAGGTATTCCAGCCCAGGATGATTGGACCACATTCCACAGTTCTTCTCGATTTCTTGGTTTGGCCTCAGAAACGGCATTTTTGATGTCACCCCACAAGTTTTCTATTGGATGAAGATCCGGGGATTGGGCTGGCCACTCCATAACGTCCATCTTGTTGGTCTGGAACCAAGATGTTGCACGTTTACTGGTGTGTTTGGGGTCGTTGTCTTGTTGGAACACCCATTTCAAGGGCATTTCCTCTTCAGCATAAGGCAGCATGACCTCTTCAAGTATTCTGATGGATTCAAACTGATCCATGATCCCTGGTATGCAATAAATAGGCCCAACACCGTAGTATGAGAAACATCCCCATATCATGATGCTTGCACCACCATGCTTCACGGTCTTCACAGTGTCCTGTGGCTTGAATTCAGTGTTTGGGGGTCGTCTGACAAACTGTCTCCGCCCACTAGACCCAAAAAGAACAATCTTACTTCCATCAGTCCACAAAATGTTGCGCCATTTCTCTTTAGGCCGGTCAATGTGCTCTTTGGCAGATTGTAACCTCTTCAGCACACGTCTTTTTCCCAATAGTGGGACTTTGCGGGGACTTCTTGCAGATAGTTTGGCTTCACATCGGCGTCTTCTAATTGTAACAGTCCTCACAGGGAACGTCACACCTTCTTTCATCTTCCTGGAGCTGATTGTTGGCTGAGTCCGCCCCATGTCGGCTATTCTTCTATCCATTCCAATGGTAGTTTTTCGCTTTCTTCCACGTCTTTCAGGTTTTGGTGGCCATTTTAAAGCATTTGCCATCATTTTAGCTGAGCAGCCGATCATTTTCTGCACTTCTTTATATGTTTTCCCCTCCAATCCACTTTTTAATCAAGGTACGCTGTTCTTCTGAACAATGTCTGGAACGACCCATTTTCCTCAGAATTTCAGAGAGAAATGCACTGTAACCAGCATGTCCAACATTTGCTGCCTTCCTTCCTTAAATAAGGGCAATAATTGCCACCTGTTTATCAAAGAATGAATGACCTCACTAATAGAACTCCACACGGCTATTATTTTGAACACGCCCCTTTCAATGAGTGATTCAATGACACAGAATCAGCAGCATGCATGTCATGACTGTTGGGTCTGTTGGATTTCTATGACTCTACTACACCTGCTAGGAAATTATTTGCCATGTAGAAATATCATTTCCACCAAAAACAGTGATTGATCCAGTTAGTGATGTCTGACGGCTAGTATTTTCAAGACAACTGTATATGCGGTTTATCGCATGGGATTCAAGCAGTAACCGCACCGCATTCCTCTGCAAATCACATACAAATTGTGTGCGATGCGATTGGATACGTACATTTTGTATGGCTCTAAATCGCATCAAAAAGGTGCAGGACCCTTTTTTTTTGCTCCACACTAATATCGGATCACACGGGTATTCACACCTATGCGATCCAATTCTGCACATCAAACCACGTTTTGCGGACCGTTTTCAGGGTGTTAAGTTACATACACACCCGCAGCGGTTCGCATGAATGGGGTGCGATTGTGATGCGGTGCGTAATTCGCACTGAAAACGCTGCAAATTCCGCATCAGTGTGAACCCGGGCTTAAACTCACAGCAGCAGAAAAACTTGACAATGGTTTCCCCCCCCCCCCCCCCCCCGCTATATTGTACCCCAATATGAAGAAGTAACTGCCATTTGTTATGTAAACACTGGAAGTTCCTCTGATGACCTTCAGAGATTACAGTGGCAACAAAGTATCCAGTGACACCTACATTGTATCCAGTGAACAGAGGAGGAGAATACCGGGATCTCCGCAGAGGAGATCCATGGAGGAGAACTTACTCTACAACCTGAACTTTTCTCCCAACCTCCGGTCACCCGAGGACGCGTCTCCTCGCAGACCTGGCTCCTCCCAGAACCTTCTGAGCTACGGAAGCCTCTCCCATCCCAAATCTTCCCAAAGCTCACACCCGGCTGGCAGGGAATAACAGGCTTAAAGTGGTATTAAACCCAAAAACTAAAATGTGTTTCATTGCAGCTCTGAGGTGTGGTGGCTGCATTACTTTTCTTTTATGTTCCCAGGCATTTTTCCTGGATTTTCTCCTGGTGATCCTGCCAGCAAGTCTGATGTATTTCAGTTTCCTTTCACAGAACAAGTTATCCAGGCAAAATAGCAGTTAGAGCCTTGGTGCTCAACCTGCAGGCCAGGGCCACTTGTGGCCCTTTGGCAATTTGTGTGGCCCTCTGGGCCCCTGCAGACACTAATCTGCGTTTCTCTATAGCCATGTTATAGCTTTGATTAATAGCAGTCAAGTCTAGCATGTAACGTGTCTCTAGTCTGTCTGCCTCCTGGAGCATGTCCCATTCCTGCAGTATGTCAGCAGCCTCTGACCAGCTCCTGCGTCGCGTCTGCAGCCTCTGACCAGCTCCTGCGTCGCGTCTGCAGCCTCTGACCAGCTCCTGCGTCGCGTCTGCAGCCTCTGACCAGCTCCTGCGTCGCGTCTGCAGCCTCTGACCAGCTCCTGCGTCGCGTCTGCAGCCTCTGACCAGCTCCTGCGTCGCGTCTGCAGCCTCTGACCAGCTCCTGCGTCGCGTCTGCAGCCTCTGACCAGCTCCTGCGTCGCGTCTGCAGCCTCTGACCAGCTCCTGCGTCGCGTCTGCAGCCTCTGACCAGCTCCTGCGTCGCGTCTGCAGTCTCTGACCAGCTCCTGCGTCGCGTCTGCAGTCTCTGACCAGCTCCTGCGTCGCGTCTGCAGTCTCTGACCAGCTCCTGCGTCGCGTCTGCAGTCTCTGACCAGCTCCTGCGTCGCGTCTGCAGTCTCTGACCATCTCCTGCGTCGCGTCTGCAGTCTCTGACCATCTCCTGCATCGCGTCTGCAGTCTCTGACCATCTCCTGCATCGCGTCTGCAGTCTCTGACCATCTCCTGCATCGCGTCTGCAGTCTCTGACCATCTCCTGCATCACGTCTGCAGTCTCTGACCATCTCCTGCATCACGTCTGCAGTCTCTGACCATCTCTCATACCTGCTATCCTCTGATGCACTGCAGGGCAATGCTTTGCAGGCTCTGGTGCAAAAAGACAAACACCGTCTTTCCTGCAATAAACGCATTTGTTTTTTTTTATGGTGGGTTTGGCCTTTAAGGCAGCACCACTTATGTACAAAGACACCCCATCAGACCAAAAAAAAAATATTATACATATATATATATATAATCACACATGCACTATTTTTTCCAAAGCTGCAACACAACCGCTCTTCCCGATGGTCTGCAATGCAGCTGCATTGAATTGTGCATTCAAACACAAAGGTCAGTGCAATGCAGCACACTGCAGTCGTTGTCTTGCCATGCATTGCAGTATAACCGAACAGCCGGCCATGCGTGTGAAGCCGGCCATGCGTGTTCTCCTCCGATATGTTCCAGCTGAGAACACGTAGCGTGTACCTGTGCCGCCACCTGCAGCCGTCACTCCACATTACAACGTGTGATGGAGACATTAAAAAGGTTTTACACATATTAACCACTTCAAGTCCGGACACTTTCACCCCCCCCCCTCCCTCCCCGCATTCACTATACCCGCTCTCCCCGGACCCCGCATTCACTATATCCGCTCTCCCCGGACCCCACATTCACTATATCCAGTCTCCCCGGACCCCGCATTCACTATATCCGCTCTCCCCGGACCCCGCATTCACTATATCCGCTCTCCCCGGACCCCACATTCACTATATCCGCTCTCCCCGGACCCCGCATTCACTATATCCGCTCTCCCCGGACCCCGCATTCACTATATCCGCTCTCCCCGGACCCCGCATTCACTATATCCGCTCTCCCCGGACCCCGCATTCACTATATCCGCTCTCCCAGACCCCGCGGCGGGCAGCACAACACACGAAACGTTGCCACTGACATGGGCACAACGGGGTCACTTATACATTTTTTTTTTATAACTTACACTTACTAATATTTTATGTAACATAATTGCGATCACAATGGAGATAAACCCCCCATGAGGGGACGATGGCGGATACTCAGCATTTCTGCCGCAATTCGGACACCTCCAAACATGGAAATGCTCAGAGCTGCTTCTGGTCGCCTGCAAAGCAGATCAGAGAACATGTTCCTCACCGTCCTGGACTCCGGCTCTCCTGCTCCTCGGGCTCCACCTCTGCGCTGCCGCAAGTCCCCGGTCACACTGGTGCGACTTGTCATGTGATTCACTAGTTTCAAATCGCATGACAAGTCGCACCCTATTTTCCGCAATGGAAGCAATCGGTACGTTTCCAACTCCGTCGGAGTCACAGCGATTTTGAACGTAGTTCATACTTTTTGCAAGTTCCGTTGCGGCTTCCATAGACATTTGTGCATGAAGTCACACAGATGTCTGCCAAGCCGCACCGGCATCCGACTTTGAAATTGTGCAATTTCAAAAGAAGTTGCACAATTTCAAAAGTCGGATTCGGAGTGAGCGAAGACTAACGGTGATCAGGCTCCTCTACAGCGGCCCGGATCACTTTTACTAGATAGCTGGGAGCCAGCTGAAAAAAAAACAAACAAAAAAAAAACAAAGCACACAAAAACAAAACAAAAAAAATAAACACACAAAAAAACAAAACACGATACCAAGCTAATGACCGCTGCAGCAACTGTGAGCATCAGGCCTGACAACAGACAGAATTCCATCACATTGGACCCCTGAAGACTTCAATGACATCCCCCTCGAAGTTCAGGTTTGACAAACGGACAGATTTGACAGAAACAAGATCCGTGGAGTTCTTATCGAATTGAGCCCGGGCATATTCACCCTTCATTATTCACCACCAGTGAACTTGGTGAAAGTCACAGCAGCTGCTTTATTAATACCGCCCCCCATAGGTGTAAAATTACCAAGAACGCTCTCCTCTATATTTGTACACATTTGTCTGCACATAACAAAAGACATGAGCGAGGAATTGATAAAAACGGTTCACTGAATGAAGGAAATCCATCAGAAAAACAACGGGAAATCGTATCGGTGGGAGAATCGGTTCACAGACGCGCCCTGACGCTGCGACATTTGAAGGGGAGTATCTGGGCTATTCTATGAAAGAGTTAAAGGAGAACACCGGCAGCACCATCGCCATAAACAGAGGAATCACAAAACAAACAAATCATCGATAAACAATCGTGCAATTATGTTTCAATATTTATAAATATCTGTCACTTGAATGATCGCTGTCACATGACACCCACTGACACCCCTGCCACCACATGACACCCACTGACACCCCTGCCATCACATGACACCCCTGCCATCACATGACACCCACTGACACCCCTGCCATCACATGATGCCCACTGACAACCCTGCCATCACGACGCCCACTAACCTCCCCGTTGTCATACTTCTACAGAACCAAACACCCATGATGCTTTGCACTGACACATTACCATCATTATTAGAGATTACATGCAGTGTTCTCTGTATGAGGATAAGCCAAGCACCCCCCCCCCACACACACACACACACACTGCAGGACCCCCTGGGACCACCAACCCCCCTTCATAACCTCTAGTCCTCTCCCCTGGGACCCCCACCGCACTGCCTTCCTGGGGATCCCTAGCACTCCTCCCTTCCCCTAGGAACACTCAGCATCCCTTCTCTCCAGGGGCCCACAGCACTTTTCTCCTGGGCACCCTCAGCACCTAGCCTCTCCCCCTTCATAGACCCTCGGCACAGCCCCCCCACTCCTCCCCTTGCCACAGGGACTCTCAGCACTTCCAAGAGTCTCCCAGCACCCTTCTCCTGCAAGGACCCCCTGCCCCCCCCCACTCCTCTCTTTGTCACAGGGACTCTCAGCACTACTCTCCTCACCCCCCCTTCTTCCCCAGAGGCCCCAAACACCCTTTTCCTCTTCCATGGGGACCCCCCAGCAGAACTCTCCTTGTCACAAGGACCCTCAGCCAAACTTCCCCTGGGATCTCAAGCACTCCTCTACCCAATCCACCCCCATTACTGCACTCCTCCCCCCCCCCCCCATCACCAACACCCCTCCTTCTCCAGCATCAACCCCCCCCCCCCGGGGGACCCCCAGTACTGCACTCCTCCCCACTAATCCACCAGCACCCCTCCTCCTCCAGGACCACCCCTCCCCCCAAGGGAGCCCCAGTACTGCACTCCCCCCCCAATAAACCAGCAACCCTCCTCCTCCAGCATCACCCCTCCCCCCAAGGGACCCCCAGTACTGCACCCCCCCAATCCACCAGCACCCCTCCTCCTCCCCCAAGGGACCCCCAGTACTGAACTCCCCCCCCCAAGAGACCCCCAGTACTGCACACCCCCCCAATCCACCAGCACCACTCCTCCTCTCCCAAAGGACCCCCAGTACTGCACCCCCCCCAAGGGACCCCCAGTACTGCACACACCCCCAATCCACCAGCACCCCCCCAAGGGACCACAGTACTGCATTCCCCCCAATCTATCAGCACCCTTCCTCCTCCAGCATCACCCCTCCCCCCAAGGGACCTCCAGTACTGCATTTCCCCCTCAATCCACCAGCATCCCTCCTCTTCCAGCATCCCCCTCCCCCATGGGACCCCCAGCCCTCCCGGCCTCTTTCTGCACAGTCACGGATGACGTCATTCCGGGTGTCAGTCCAGCCACGTGCAGGGTGCCATCTCTCCGGTATAGGTGAGCGCTCACCTGCTGATCTGGATGGCGGAGGCGGCGGGCTCCTTGTGCTGAGACATCTCCGGCCTGAGGATGGAGGAATACCGGGTGTGCTACCGGGCGGGAGGGGAGGGGTGACACCAGCCGGCTCCTCCCACCTAATGCCACTGAATGAGTGGGCACGCCCCCTGTGACAACTGCAAGGGCTGGCTCCGCCCACACAGGTTAATTCACAAAACTGCAAAACTGTCAGCAAAGATACAATTGTATCCGATTATAATCGATGAGGAGTATCGATCAATATCAGATGTATTGTATCCGATTATAATCGATGGGGAGTGTCGATCAATATCAGATCAATTGTACATACAGATGGGGGTGCAGGTTTGTACCCTTTCATTGTATCTTATTCATCCACAACTCTGCCCCGAGCTACATCACCAAATATCCCAACACCTCCTGCTCCCCAGCCCTCTTGTCTCCTCCTCCCATGCATGCCTCCAGGACTTCTCCACAGTCTCCCCCATCCTCTGGAACTCCCTACCCCAACCTGACCAACTGTATCCTACTCTGGCCACCTTAGACAATTCCTGAAAAATCACCTCTTCAGGGAATTTGTCTTCTCATTGTACCCTCCTCATTGTACCCTCCTCATCGTACCCTCCTCATCCTATTCTCCTCATTGTATCCTCCTCATCCTATTCTCCTCATTGTATCCTCCTCATTGTACCCTCCTCATCGTACCCTCCTCATCCTATTCTCCTCATTGTATCCTCCTCATCCTATTCTCCTCATTGTATCCTCATTGTATCCTCCTCATCCTATTCTCCTCATTGTATCCTCCTCATCCTATTCTCCTCATTGTATCCTCATTGTATCCTCCTCATCCTATTCTCCTCATTGTATCCTCCTCATTGTATCCTCCTCATTGTATCCTCCTCATCCTATTCTCCTCATTGCATCCTCCTCATTGTACCCACCTCATTGTATCCTCATTGAATTCTCCTCATTGTACCCTCATTGTACCCTCCTCATTGCATCCGCCTCATTGTACCCTCCTCATTGTATCCTAATTGTACCCTCCTCATTGTATCCTCATTGTATCCTCTTCATCAAATACTGCTTATTCTATCCTCCTCATTGTATCCTCCTCATTGTATCCTCCTCATCATACCCTCCTCATCGTACCCTCCTCATTGTATCCTCCTCATTGTAACCTCCTCATTGTAACCTCCTCATTGTAACCTCCTCATTGTAACCTCCTCATTGTAACCTCCTCATTGTACCCTCCTCATTGTACCCTCCTCATTGTATTCTCCTCATTGTATCTTCCTCATTGTATCCTCCTCATTGTACCCTGCTCATTGTACTCTCCTCATTGTTCCCTCCTCATTGTACTCATTGTATCCTCCTCATCGTACCCTACTCATTGTACCCTCCTCATTGTATCCTCCTCATTGTACCCTCCTCATTGTATCCTCCTCATTGTACCCTCCTCATTGTATTCTCCTCATTGTATCTTCCTCATTGTACCCTGCTCATTGTATCCTCCTCATTGTACAATGCTCATTGTACTCTCCTCATTGTATCCTCCTCATTGTTCCCTCCTCATTGTATCCTCCTCATTGTACAATGCTCATTGTACTCTCCTCATTGTATCCTCCTCATTGTTCCCTCCTCATTGTTCCCTCCTCATTGTTCCCTCCTCATTGTTCCCTCCTCATCGTACCCTACTCATTGTACCCTCCTCATTGTATCTTCCTCATTGTACTCTCCTCATTGTATCCTCCTCATTGTACCCTCCTCATTGTACCCTCCTCATTGTATCCTCCTCATTGTACCCTCCTCATTGTATCCTCCTCATCGTACCCTCCTCATCGTACCCTCCTCATTGTACCCTCCTCATTGTACCCTCCTCATTGTATCCTCCTCATTGTACTCTCCTCATCGTACCTTCCTCATCGTACCCTCCTCATCGAACCCTCCTCATTGTATCCTCCTCATTGTACCCTCCTCATTGAATTCTCCTTGTTATGCCCTTCTCATTGTACCCTCCTCATTGTGACTTCCTCATTGTACCCACTTCATCGTACCCTCCTCATCGTATCCTCCTCATCGTATTATCCTTATCGTATCCTCCTCATTGTACCCTCCTCATTGTACCCACTTCATCGTACCCTCCTCATCATACCCTCCTCATCGTATCCTCCTCATTGTATTCTCCTCATTGTATCCTCCTCATTGTATCCTCCTCATCGTACCCTCCTCATCGTACCCTCCTCATTGTACCCTCCTCATTGTATCCTCCTCATTGTACCCTCCTCATTGTACTCTCCTCATTGTACCCTCCTCATTGTATCCTCCTCATTGTACCCTCCTCATTGTATTCTCCTCATTGTATCTTCCTCATTGTACCCTGCTCATTGTATCCTCCTCATTGTACAATGCTCATTGTACTCTCCTCATTGTATCCTCCTCATTGTTCCCTCCTCATTGTACTCATTGTATCCTCCTCATCGTACCCTACTCATTGTACCCTCCTCATTGTATCTTCCTCATTGTACTCTCCTCATTGTATCCTCCTCATTGTACCCTCCTCATTGTACCCTCCTCATTGTATCCTCCTCATTGTACCCTCCTCATTGTATCCTCCTCATCGTACCCTCCTCATCGTACCCTCCTCATTGTACCCTCCTCATTGTATCCTCCTCATTGTACTCTCCTCATCGTACCTTCCTCATCGTACCCTCCTCATCGTACCCTCCTCATTGTATCCTCCTCATTGTACCCTCCTCATTGAATTCTCCTTGTTGTGCCCTTCTCATTGTACCCTCCTCATTGTGACTTCCTCATTGTACCCACTTCATCGTACCCTCCTCATCGTATCCTCCTCATCGTATTATCCTTATCGTATCCTCCTCATTGTACCCTCCTCATTGTACCCACTTCATCGTACCCTCCTCATCATACCCTCCTCATCGTAAACCTCCTCATTGTATTCTCCTTATCGTATCCTCCTCATTGTATCCTCCTCACTGCACCCTCCTCATTGTAGCCTCCTCATCGTACCCTCCTCATCGTACCCTCCTCATCATATCCTCCTCATTGTATTCTCCTTATCGTATCCTCCTCATCGTATTCTCCTTATCGTACCCTCCTCATTGTACCCTCCTCATCGTACCCTCCTCATCGTACCCTCCTCATCGTACCCTCCTCATCGTACCCTCCTCATCGTATCCTCCTCATCGTATCCTCCTCATCGTACCCTCCTCATCATATCCTCCTCATTGTATTCTCCTTATCGTATCCTCCTCATCGTACCCTCCTCATTGTAAAAAGAAACATGTGAACGGTGTGTTCACGGAAGAAGAAGCGGTCACATGAAGGACAATGTGATACACATACCTGTAGTCATATAATGCTTTTATCAGCACAATAGCAATATGAAACATTAGAGTAACGCCCACATGACAGCCATCACCTCCATCAATGACAATACATTACAACCTAAACACAACAAATAAAATCATGGCTAGGCCAAATACGAAATATGCTGCAGAGGCAAGGACTGAATCATCTTCTGCCTGGACAGTAGAGCACATCGGGGAGCACCACCGGGACGAGGATATATGTGAATAGAAATGAGTATTCAGTATCAGCGCTATAAGAACAATAGAAGACGTCATACTGGGACAGATGTGATCTGATTCTGTCACCGAATGTGAACCCCAGATTTGGGGACTGTCGCTTGATAAATGAGTTCCTAGTAATAGATATTGGTAAGCAGAGTCAATATGCAGATACGTGTCAAAGTGGTGGCAGATATGGCACTGGACTCAGCCAAAATTAAACATGGCCACCTCGGCCGAACGCTGAGATGGACATATGTGACTTCAGTATGTAATATACGGTGATAGTCATGTAAGATCCACAAAGGATCAATGGGTATGGCGTATCCTTTGGTAGTGTCATCCAGATATAGGAGGTGTCACAATCGTGCATACAAGAGCCAGGCATGGCTCTCACTGCGTTAAGAAGTCTTCATGTTATCCCCTCATTCCCCCTCCCGCATGAATGCGTTCAGAGTACCTTGCTAAGGGGCTGTCTGTACAATCCTCTTACCAAATAAGGTAATTGGCTTGTCCGTTGTAGGAAGATACCAGTTGATTTTGTGTAGAAAAAGAAGCTGTTATGCTTCGTGTGTAGACAGAGAAGTGAGGACCGTCTGCGTTTTGATATCTAGCAGACTGAAAGAAAGCAGAATCTCCTGCCATGTCCCAACGAAACTTGCAGTAGAGACAAGAAAGCAAATCATCCTGGAGCTCATAAGACTTGAAACTGCTTAACCCAAGGCTGATTGGCAAGTACTTTAACCCTTTAAACTTCTTTCTGTTATCTGTTTGCTGTGCTGTTGTGCTCTGTATGTTTATATATATATATATATATATATATATATATATATTTTGGTTACATCTTTTTTCTGTAAATATTTCTACTGCACCCTTTTGACCTTTTAGTAATAAATTTTACTTTCTGAAAGCGTTGAACTGTTTCTATAGCTCCTGAATGTGACTTACGAATCCCTGCCGCTGAAGAGCGCTACTATGAGTGTTTAACCCTCTGTATAACCTGTCTGTGGAGATAGCGGGATACCGACGATTAACCAATCATCCTAGTGTATTGCTGATATTGCCGAGTTTCCTCTTTCTCTGTACAAAAAGGAGGTGGTGGCAGTGTGAAGGGTTAATTGCGTAATTAACCTGACCCAGTAAAAATCGCGTCCAGGCTGCAGGTACACAGATTGTAGTCCATTAGCTGGAAAATCTTTGTGCAGGGTGCAGCTGGGCGTGGCATTGTTACGCACGTGACATCGCGGTTTTAGATTGGCTAGTCCTTCAGTCACGAGTTTGGGGAGAAAGTCTGGGGTCTGACGCTGCGCCCGTCACAGAAGGGATGTAGAACTCACCACCAGCTCGACAAATAAAATGTATAGTCACCCTTCCTGGGATGGATAGTCCCTTATGCAGGCCATACACGATTTGAATTCTGAACAATTTTTCGTCTGAAAATCGGAAACGTCGTTTGCTCGGTAATCCGATGGCGCCATCATTGATTCGAAAATCGGCCAACCGAGTTATAAAGTTCACCCCATATAACAGGTGAAACTTCCTTTCCTTCCAGGTCACGGCTCATGCGCATACTCTTTTCGGGAAAAAATGATCGTACAATATGACCTTCATTGAGACGAAAAATCACTTGTTTTTCACAAATTTTCCAACATGCCCAATCTTCGAAAAGGGAAGGAACCACGAAAATCGGCCGGTGCTATCGACCCCACTAACAGAGCGAAAATCGTCCGATTATTTTTAGGCCGATTTTCGACACGAATGGCTGGCCTTAGGGGGAGTCTGTTTGGCAGCTGCCATGTCAAGACTACTATAGGCAGAGCCCTGCCTTCGGGAAAATGCACCGTATCGTCCAGGTGTGAGTGAAGTGTGCAACTCACCACCTGCTTCACCAGTTGGAAGTACAGTGACCCTTCCTTGGATAGAGAGTTCCATGCTGGGAGTCCGTATGGCAGCCGCCATGTCAGGACACCTGTAGGCAGAGCCCTGCCTCCAGAAGTGTGCACCGCCTGTAAGAGGTCTGCACTGGGAAGTAGCATGGTTCCTCGTATCACCGCCCGAAACAAGGTGCCTTGAGCCGATGTGCGCGGCCAGCCGTGACATCACTGACATGTGATGTCAACGCGATTTGCCAATGGGCGTATCTTGCTCAGCTTTGTCAGGACCCGACATTACATACTGCAGATACCCCCTTCTGTCAATCAAATCCAGTAAAGAGGGAGCAGGGGTGGGGCCGAGCGTGTCTATGGATGCATGCAGCCCTGCTGGGGAGCAAGCCCACTGGGTGTTACCTACTCCCGAGCCTTGCACTCTAGGTATTGCATAATCCTGTGCCTTTCACTGTGGGTGTTACATACTCCTGAGTCCTGCACACTGGGCTTTTTATACTCCTAAATCTCCTTCTCTGAGTGTTACATACTCCTGAGCCCCATGCTCTGGGCGTTACATACTCCTGAGCCCTGCACACTGGGCATTATATACTCCTAAATCCCCCTCTTTGGGTGTTACATACTCCTGAGCCCCACACTCTGGGTGTTACATACTCCTGAGCCCCACGCGCTGAGTGTTACATACTCCTGAGCCCTGCACACTGGGCATTATATACTCCTAAATCCCCCTCTTTGGGTGTTACATACTCCTGAGCCCCACGCGCTGAGTGTTACATACTCCAAAGCCCTGCACAATGGGCATTATATACTCCTAAATCCCCCTCTTTGGGTGTTACATACTCCTGAGCCCCACACTCTGGGCGTTACATATTCCTGAGCCCCATACGCTGGGCGTCACATACTCCTGAGCCCCACACTCTGGGCATTACATACTCCACAGCCCTGCACACTGGGCATTATATACTCCTAAATCCCCCTCTTTGGGTGTTACATACTCCTGAGCCCCATTCTCTGGGTGTTACATACTCCTGAGCCCCACGCGCTGAGTGTTACATACTCCAGAGCCCTGCACAATGGGCATTATATACTCCTAAATCCCCCTCTTTGGGCGTTACATACTCCTGAGCCCCACACTCTGGGCGTTACATACTCCTGAGCCCCACACTCTGGGCGTTACATACTCCTGAGCCCCACACGCTGGGCGTTACATACTCCTGAGCCCCACACTCTGGGCGTTACATACTCCTGAGCCCCACACTCTGGGCGTTACATACTCCTGAGCCCCATGCCTGGGCGTTACATACTCCTGAGCCCCACACACTGGGTGTTACATACTCCTGAGCCCCACGCCTGGTTGTTACATACTCCTGAGCCCCACACTCTGGGTGTTACATACTCCTGAGCCCCACACTCTGGGCGTTACATACTCCTGAGCCCCACGCCTGGGCGTTACATACTCCTGAGCCCCACACACTGGGCATTACATACTCCTGAACTCCCACTGCTGTCAATCAAATCCAGTAAAGAGAGAGCAGGGGTGGGGACGAGCTTGTCTATGGATGCACGCAGCCCGGCTGGGGAGTAAGCCCATAGGTGCGCCCCCATGGGAAGCAACTTCCTATAATGGACTTCCTAGAAGAGGAGCCAAAAGCTGGGGACCCTAGAAGAGGGGGTTCAGGGCCGCCGTGTGCACAGAGCAGGTAAGTACACCCACGGATGCATTATGCGCAGTTACACGTGATGCAGCTTTGTGTGCACCATGTATGCAGCCAGCAAGCTCAGGTGTTATTTAACCACGCCCCCTATAAGTCCCTCCCACCGTTAGTTGCTTTTCTTTATATGACAACTGACTCTGCGCCTCTATCTAGGTCACAGACAACGCTGTCGGCTCATTACTGCTCATGCAGATTCCCATCGCCGGCCGTGCAGTGGAAAGTGAGAAGATAGGAAGGTATAGGATAGCGATACCAGGGGGGGGGGGACTTGTAGGGATGGGAGCTGCAGTCAGGGATATGGCGATACGATGTGCGCAAAGCGTCTCCCGCAATATGCAAAGAAGCAAATCGCATGTGGATTCTACAATCAATTATACGGTGAGCTGTACAGCGTTGTCACCCAGTATTCATCCTATAGGATCCCATCCAATGAGAAGAAACGGATGACATTGAATCAAACAGATGGAGACCCGTGTGTGTTCAATGCAAGCAGCTAAAGGGGGCGTGGACCGATGGGAATGGGAAACTTAAAGGGTAACTCCACTTTTGTTGAGAACCCCCCCCTTCGGGTGATCTATGCACATTGCAGGGATTTTCACAAACTTTATAGCAGTTTCCTACCTTTTGTCATTCTGAAGAAATATCTGTTTGTTTCTCTGTGTCCATGTGCAGAGGGAATGTGAATGAGAGCGACTTTATCATCATCAATCATCTGCTGCACCTGCAGGGCTCTAATGAGGAAAGTGGCGGGGTCTGCATCCCTTTAGACCAGTGTTTCTCAACTCCAGTCCTCATGGACCCCCAACAGGTCATGTTTTCAGGATTTCCATTATTTTGCACAGGTGATTTGATCAGTTTCACTGCCTTAGTAATTACCACAGCTGTTTCATCTGAGGGAAATCCTGAAAACATGACCTGTTGGGGGTCCATGAGGACTGGAGTTGAGAAACACTGATTTAGACGTTGTTTACTATTGGGAGTAGCTCACCAAAAATGACATTTTTGTTGCAGGGAATGCCCCAAAATCTGACCTCCCCTGCAACAAAAATCTAATTTTTGGTGATTTACTCAAAAGGGAAATCCCGTCTAAAGGGATGCAGACCCCGCCACTTTCC
This sequence comes from Staurois parvus, assembly GCF_062004578.1. Lineage (NCBI taxonomy): Eukaryota > Metazoa > Chordata > Amphibia > Anura > Ranidae > Staurois > Staurois parvus. Next base: position 89,486 of record NW_028319509.1, on the reverse strand, counting down.
TCATTAGAGCCCTGCAGGTGCAGCAGCTGATTGATCATTAATAAGTCGCTCCCATTCCCACTTAGTGATGACTTCTGCAAAAATCAGTGAGCCAATCACACAAAGAGCCTGCCGGGCCCCTCCCACAGTTTAGCTGTCTCTCCTTGTGCAAGCTGACTGGTCTTGTCTGGGTCCCCTTTTGTAGTTTTCCTGTAGTGGGTGGAGCTTGCTAGGCCCCTCCCACAGCTCTATCCTTTCTCCTTATGGAGGGTGACTGATTTTGTCTCCACCCCCTCCTGTAGTGGGTGGAGCCTACTAGCCCCTCTCACATCTCTGCTCTTTCTCCTTGTGCAGGGTGACCAGTCTTGTCTCCGTCCCCTCCTATAGTGGGTGGAGCTTACTGGCCCCTCCTACAGCTCTGCCCTTTTTCCTTGTGCAGGGTGACCGGTCTTGTCTCCGTCCCCTCCTATAGTGGGTGGAGCTTACTGGCCCCTCCCACAGCTCTGCCCTTTCTCCTTGTGCAGGGTGACCGGTCTTGTCTCCGTCCCCTCCTATAGTGGGTGGAGCCTGCTGGCCCCTCTCACATCTCTGCCCTTTCTCCTCGTGCAGGGTGACCGGTCTTGTCTCCGTCCCCTCCTATAGTGGGTGGAGCCTGCTGGCTCCTTCTACAGCTCTGCCTTTCTCCTTGTGCAAAGTGACTGGTCTTGTCTCCACCCCCTCCTGTAGGCTTCTAAAGTGGGTGGAGCCTGATGGCCCCGCCCACAGCTCTGCACTGTGCACAGGCTATGTACAGAACGGTGATGATGTCACTGCTACTTTTACAAGGTAATATCTGGGTCTGCAAAGGTATTTGCTGCTCACAAAGTAGATGTACAGTTGCAAGAAAAAGTATGTGAACCCCTTGGGATTACGTGGAGTTTTGCATGAATTGGGCATAAAATGTGCTCTGAATGTCATCTAAGTCACAACAATAGAAGAATACAGTCTGCTGAACATAATACTACACAAACATTAGATGTTGCCATGGTTTAATTGCACATAACATGTAAACATTCACAGTGCAGGGAGGAAAAAGTATGTGAACCTTTGGACTTAATAACTAGTTGACCCTCCTTTGGCAGCAATAACCTCAACCAAACGTTTCCTGTAGTTGCAGATCAGACCTGCACAACGATCTGGAGTCATTTTGGACCACTCCTCTTCACAAAACTGTTTCAGTGTAGCAATATTCTTGGGATGTCTGGTGTAAATCGCTCTCTTAAGGTCATGCCACAGCATTTCAATCGGGTTGAGGTCAGGACTCTGACTGGGCCACTCCAGAAGGCGTATTCTGTGCTGTTGCAGCCATTGTTTTGTTGAATTACTTGTATGCTTTGGGTCATTGTCCTGTTGCATCACCCATCCTCTGCGGAGCTTCAGTTGGCGGACAGATTTTCTTACGTTTTCCTGAAAAATGTCTTGATAAACTGTGGAATTCATTTTCATATCAATGACAACAATCCATCCAGGCCCTGAGGCAGCAAAGCAGCCCCAAACCATGATGCTCCCTCCGCCATGTTTCACAGTGGGGATGAGGTTTTGATGTTGGTGTGCTGTGCCTTTTTTATCCACACATAGTGTTGTGTGTTCTTCCCAAACAACTCAATCTTGGTTTCATCTGACCACAGTATATTTTGCCAGTAGTGCTGTGAAAAATCCAGGTGCTCTTTTGCAAACTTCAAACGTGCTGCAATATTCTTTTTGGACAGCAATGGCTTCCTCCGTGGTGTCCTCCCATGTACTCCATTCTTGTTTAATGTTTTCCTTATTGTAGATGTGTCAACAAAAATGTTAGCATGTGCCAGAGATTTCTGTAGGTCTTTAGCTGACACTCTGGGATTCTTCCTTACCTCATGCAGCATTCTGCGCTGTGCTCTTGCAGTCATTTTTACAGGACGACAACGCCTAGGGAGAGTAACAACAGTGCTAAACGCTCTCCATTTGTAGACAGTCTGTCTTACCGTGGACACATGAACATCAAGGCTCAAGGAGATACTTTTGTAACCCTTTCCAGCTTCATGCAAATCAACAATTCTTGATCGTAGGTCTTCTGAGAGCTCTTTTCTGCGAGGCATGGTTCACATCAGACAGTGCTTCTTGAAACCAGTAAACCCAAAACAGGCGTGTGTTTTTTAAGGGCAGGACAGCTGTCAGCAACACATCCAATATCATCACACTGATTGGAGTCAAGGTTGGCTCACTCCTGGCTCCAATTAGCTCTGGGAGAAGTCATTAAGCTAGGGCTTCACATACTTTTTCCTCCCTGCAGTGTGAATGTTTACATGTTATGTGCAATTAAACCATGGCAACATCTAATGTTTGTATAGTATTATGTTCAGCAGACTGTGTTCTTCTATTGTTGTGACTTAGATGACGTTCGGAGCACATTTTATGCCCAATTCATGCAAAACTCCACGTAATCCTAAGGGGTTCACATACTTTTTCTTGCAACTGTATATCCTTTATGGCTATGGAGGAATATATTTCAATAAAAGGTTTTGTGGGTGGAGTTCAGTTTGAGGAGCTGAGCACATCTGTGTGAACTTCTGGGGTCTTTACCCCCTGACGCCGACCACATGAAAATTAGCGGCCTCACAGAACTGAGCTTTTTTTTTTTCTGTGGGGCCGCTAATATGTGTACCTGTCTTTCTGTTGGGAGCGCGTTGCATTGGGTGTTCCCAGCACAAAGACCGGTGTGTCACTGCGAGCTCCGCGTCCCATTCTAACGATCGGGACCTGGCACTTCCAATTCCAGGTCACCTGATCACTGTGATAGCCTCTGATTGGCTATTGCAATGATCAGTAACTGTGAAATCTGTCCCATTGTGTTCTCTCTCTGAATGGAGGAGAGAGATTCATTGTAATCATTATATACATTCCATTATACATTGTAACATTATATACATTCCATTATACATTGTATCATTATATACATTCCACTATACATTGTATCATTATATGCATCCCATTATACATTGTATCATTATATACATTCCATTATACATTGTAACATTATATACATCCTATTATACATTGTATCGTTATATACATCCCATTATACATTGTATCATTATATACATTCTATTATACATTGTGTCATTATATACATCCTATTATACATTGTATCATTATATACATTCCATTATACATTGTAACATTATATACATCATATTGTACATTGTATCTTTATATACATTCCATTATACATTGTAACATTATATACATCATATTGTACATTGTATCTTTATATACATTCCATTATACATTGTATCATTATATACATCCTATTATACATTGTATCATTATATACAGTCAGGTCCATAAATATTGGGACATCGACACAATTCTAACATTTTTGGCTCTATACACCACCTGTCAGGAATGGACTGGCCAGCTATGGTGGGACTCACCTGCCTTTTGATCTGCAGTACCAGGGCTGGCCAGCGGGTGTTCCCAGCAATCAGAGACTCAACTTTGCAGCCAGCTAACACCTGGAACTGATTATGCTGGGGTATTTAAGGGATGGCCAGACCCACAGACTCTGCCTTGGTGTGTGTTTGTCCTGGGCCCTGCATCCTGTTTCTGTCCTGCATCCTGCATCCTGTTTCTTGTTTCTGTCCTGCATCCTGTTTCTGAACCACTGCTGACTTCTCCTGCTCTGATCCCGGCTCGCTCCTGACCATCCCTCTGTCTGACCCTCTGTACCACGCTGCTTGCTACCTGTTCTGATCCCTGGCTTGTGACCCTGACCAATCTCCGCTTGCTCCCCCTGTACCTACCTGCCCTATTGATATTGACCCGGCCTGCCTGACGACGCTTGCTTGTATGTACTGTTATCTGTGGGTGGTTGGTTTGGTTTGTTTGCACTGTATTATGTTTTAGTATTGCACTGCGTTTATGTTTGTATTGTTAGTGTTAATAAATTATATTGTTTATAACATATCTGAGGTCTGCGTTTCCCTGCGTCAGTCACACACCTCTGGTCACACCTGGGAGCCCTGACATTACACCAAGGACAATCCTGACCAGAAGTGGCTGCACAGGGAAGCCATCTTGGTTTGTTGATGGGAAGGATGGATCTGGATGAGGTTGAGTATTTATCTCTGCTAGTGCTTGATGACAGAGATAAAGGAGTATCCCCGGGATGAACTGCTAGAATGTATCCGGCTCGCTCATGTTCTAGTAGATCAGGGCACAGAGTTCTCTGAGGTGCAGCCTTTGATTCAGGTTTGTGTTGAGTTGGTTTCATCTGGTTCCCCCGAATGCAGGGATGAATTTTTGCCACCATTTAGTGCAGACCAGGTAGAGTCCCTGGTGTGGTTATTAGAGGATGATGTGGGTTACTTTCTGGAGCGTTATTCCACATGTTCACCACAGACACTAAGAGATTGTATAAACGCAGTGCAGTCATTGACCAGACAGGCTTTGTGTAAGCTCAGCTTTGTTCAACCCCTACTGCAGACATGGACAGACTTGTTGCACCCAGCCTCAGTCAGCTTACAAAAACCCAGTCCTGCTTCTAACTCTACTCCTGTATTCCCACCAGCTCCTCCAGTTACAGCCCAGTATACCCTGCTATCTACCGCATGTCAGTCCCCTGTTCCCACTCGCTGCACCTATCCTGCCTTTAACCCTGTAAAAAAGCCCTCTGTAGCAACTGCTCCCTCTCCTGTTCCATCCTCCAGTTCTTCTCTGTCTCCAGCTGCTCCATTCGTTTGCAGACCTGCGTTTTACTTGCAGTGCTCCAGTAGTTAAAACCAGAAAAAAGCGAAAATTCTTTCCAACCAATACCATCCTGCCAGTATCCAAACCGGTGAACCTGCCTTCCGTGACTCGGCCTGAAGCCTCTACTCAGCCGGATGCCTCTCTTCAGCCGGATGCCTCTCTTCAGCCGGATGCCTCTCCTCAGCCTGATGCCTCTCCTCAGCCTGATGCCTCTCCTCAGCCTGAAGCCTCTCCTCAGCCTGAAGCCTCTCCTCAGCCTGATGCCTGCATTCAGCTTGATGCCGCTACTCAGCATGATGAACTGATCCAGCCCGACGATCCTATTAGGCCAGTTGACTCGATGCCCGCTGTTGATCCAGATGATCCGGTACCTGATCCAGTGCCCGCTGTCGTGCCAATTGACTCAGAGCCCGCTGTCATACCTGGTGACCCGGTGCCCACTGCCTTGCCAGATGACGCGGTGCCCGCTGGCAAGCCAAATGACCTGATGCCTGGTGACCCAGTGCCCGCTGTCATACCTGGTGACCCGATGCCCGCTGTCGAGCCAGACAATCCGATACCTGATGACCCGGTGCCCACTGTCGTGCCTGTTGACTCGGAGCCCACTGTCTTGCCAGACGACTCGGTGCCCGCAGTCTTGCCAGACGACTCGGTGCCCGCAGTCTTGCCAGACGACTCGGTGCCCGCAGTCTTGCCAGACGACTCGGTGCCCGCAGTCTTGCCAGATGACTCAGTGCCCGCTGTTCCGCCAGTTGACTCGGTGCCCGCAGTCTTGCCAGACGACTCGGTGCCCGCAGTCTTGCCAGACGACGCGGTGCCCGCAGTCTTGCCAGACGACGCGGTGCCCGCAGTCTTGCCAGACGACTCGGTGCCCGCAGTCTTGCCAGACGACTCGGTGCCCGCTGTTCCGCCAGTTGACTCGATGCCCGCAGTCTTGCCAGACGACTCGGTGCCCGCAGTCTTGCCAGACGACTCGGTGCCCGCAGTCTTGCCAGACGACTCGGTGCCCGCTGTTCCGCCAGTTGACTCGATGCCTGCTGTTCCGCCAGTTGACTCGGTGCCCGCAGTCTTGCCAGACGACTCGGTGCCCACTGTCGTGCCTGGTGACTCGGTGCCCGCCGCTTCGTCTGGGGGCCCGAGACCTGTTGCTCCGCCTGAGGGCCCGAGACCTGTCGCTCCATCTGGGGGTCCGGCGCCCGCCGCTCCGCCTGAGGGCCCGAGACCTGTAGCTCCGCCTGGGGGTCCGGCGCCCGCCGCTTCGCCTGGGGGCCCGAGGCCTGTCGCCCCGCCTGGGGGTCCGGCGCCCGCCGCTCCGCCTGAGGGCCCGAGACCTGTAGTTCCGCCTGGGGGCCCGGTGCCTGTCGCCCCGCCCGGGGGCCCGGTGCCTGTCGCCCCGCCCGGGGGCCCGGTGCCTGTCGCCCCGCCCGGGGGCCCGGTGCCTGTCGCCCCGCCCGGGGGCCCGGTGCCTGCCGCTCCGCCTGGTGGCCCGCTGCCTGCTGCTTCGCCTGGTAGCCCGATGTGCCTCTGCCCGGGGTCCTGCCCGATGTGCCTCTGCCCGGAGTCCTGCCCGATGTGCCTCTGCCCGGAGTCCTGCCCGATGTGCCTCTGCCCGGAGTCCAGCCCGATGTGCCTCTGCCCGATGTGCCTCTGCCCGGAGTCCAGCCCGATGTGCCTCTGCCCGGAGTCCAGCCCGATGTGCCTCTGCCCGGAGTCCAGCCTGGTGTGCCTCTGCCCGGTGTGCCTCTGCCCGGTGTGCCTCTGCCCGGAGTCCAGCCCGATGTGCCTCTGCCAGGAGTCCAGCCCGATGTGCCTCTGCCCGGAGTCCAGCCCGATGTGCCTCTGCCCGGAGTCCAGCCCGATGTGCCTCTGCCCGGTGTACCGCTGCCCGGAGTCCTGCCCGGTGTGCCAGTCTTTGATATCCCGCCAGTTACCAGACCCAGGCGGTGGAACATTTTTCCCAGCTAGGACTGTTTTGGAGCGTCCTGAGGCCGCTCCTTGAGGGGGGGGGTACTGTCAGGAATGGACTGGCCAGCTATGGTGGGACTCACCTGCCTTTTGATCTGCAGTACCAGGGCTGGCCAGCGGGTGTTCCCAGCAATCAGAGACTCAACTCTGCAGCCAGCTAACACCTGGAACTGATTATGCTGGGGTATTTAAGGGATGGCCAGACCCACAGACTCTGCCTTGGTGTGTGTTTGTCCTGGGCCCTGTATCCTGTTTCTGTCCTGCATCCTGTTTCTGAACCACTGCTGACTTCTCCTGCTCTGATCCCGGCTCGCTCCTGACCATCCCTCTGTCTGACCCTCTGTACCACGCTGCTTGCTACCTGTTCTGATCCCTGGCTTGTGACCCTGACCAATCTCCGCTTGCTCCCCCTGTACCTACCTGCCCTATTGATATTGACCCGGCCTGCCTGACGACGCTTGCTTGTATGTACTGTTATCTGTGGGTGGTTTGGTTTGGTTTGGTTTGTTTGCACTGTATTATGTTTAGTATTGCACTGCGTTTATGTTTGTATTGTTAGTGTTAATAAATTATATTGTTTATAACATATCTGAGGTCTGCGTTTCCCTGCGTCAGTCACACATCTCTGGTCACACCTGGGAGCCCTGACACCACCACAATGGATTTGAAATGAAACGAACAAGATGTGCTTTAACTGCAGACTGTCAGCTTTAATTTGAGGGTATTTACATCCAAATCAGGTGAACGGTGTAGGAATTACAACAGTTTGCATATGTGCCTCCCACTTGTTAAGGGACCAAAAGTAATGGGACAGAATAATAATCATAAATCAAACTTTCACTTTTTAATACTTGGTTGCAAATCCTTTGCAGTCAATGACAGCCTGAAGTGTGGAACGCATAGACATCACCAGATGCTGGGTTTCATCCCTGGTGATGCTCTGCCAGGCCTCTACTGCAACTGTCTTCAGTTCCTGCTTGTTCTTGGGGCATTTTCCCTTCAGTTTTGTCTTCAGCAAGTGAAATGCTCCATCGGATTCAGGTCAGGTGATGGACTTGGCCATTGCAGAACATTCCACTTCTTTCTCTTCTGGTGAAGTCTTCTCTTGATTGGTGACTTTGACACACATACACCTACCTTCTGGAGAGTGTTCTTGATCTGGCCAACTGTTGTGAAGGGTGTTTTCTTCACCAGGGAAAGAATTCTTCAGTCATCCACCACAGTTGTTTTCCGTGGTCTTCCGGGTCTTTTGGTGTTGCTGAGCTCACTGGTGCGTTCCTTCTTTTTAAGAATGTTCCAAACAGTTGTTTTGGCCACGCCTAATGTTTTTGCTATCTCTCTGATGGGTTTGTTTTTTCAGCCTAATGATGGCTTCACTGATAGTGACAGCTCTTTGGATCTCATCTTGAGAGTTGACAGCAACAGATTCCAAATGTAAATAGCACACTTGAAATGAACTCTGGACCTTTTATCTGCTCATTGTAATTGGGATAATGAGGGAATAACACACACCTGGCCATGGAACAGCTGAGAAGCCAATTGTCCCATTACTTTTGGTCCATTAACAAGTGGGAGGCACATATGCAAACTGTTGTAATTCCTACACCGTTCACCTGATTTGGATGTAAATACCCTCAAATTAAAGCTGACATTCTGCAGTTAAAGCACATCTTGTTCGTTTCATTTCAAATCCATTGTGGTGGTGTATAGAGCCAAAAATGTTAGAATTGTGTCGATGTCCCAATATTTATGGACCTGACTGTACATCCTATTATACATTGTATCATTATATACATCCTATTATACATTGTATCATTATATACATTCCATTATACATTGTATCGTTATATACATCCTATTATACATTGTATCGTTATATACATCCTATTATACATTGTATCATTATATACATCCTATTATACATTGTATCGTTATATACATTCTATTATACATTGTATCGTTATATACATCCTATTATACATTGTATCATTATATACACCCTATTATACATTGTATCATTATATACATTCCATTATACATTGTATCATTGTATACATCCTATTATACATTGTATCATTATATACATCCTATTATACATTGTATCATTATATACATCCTATTATACATTGTATCATTATATACATCACATTATACATTGTATCATTATATACATCACATTATACATTGTATCATTATATACATTCTATTATACATTGTATCATTATATACATTCCATTATACATGGTATCATTATATACATCCTATTATACATTGTATCATTATATACATCCTATTATACATTGTATCATTATATACCTTATATTATACATTGTATCACCATATACATTATATTATACCTGGTTTCATTATATACATTATATTACATTGTATCTCTCTCTGTCCTTTCAGAGAAGAAAGAAAACAAGTGTGTAATAAATAAATAAATAAAAATAATAAAAAAAATAAATACCTAGATCAAGGTTTGATCTAGGTCTGTGCTAGGGTAGTGTTTGGATCAAGGGTCAGGGTCAAGGGTCAAGGTCAGGGGTCAGGGTCAAGGGTCCAGGGTCAGGGTTTTTTTCTTTTTTAATTATTAAATTAGTATCAGCGTCAGTTAGTGGCAGGATAAAAAAAAGCAAATTGCGCTCTGTTTTTTCTGGGCCATACTACTGTACAAACAACAACTAACATACACACATGTGGTATCGCTGCGATCGCCAGGAGCAGGAGAAATTATTTTGGGTTGGTTTTTGGTTGTAGGTTATGGTAGTAGCAAAAAATATACAGCTATATTTTAAAAAATGATTTTTTTTTTCCAATTTTGGGCCAGTTTTCCTTTGGTAATAAAAAAAAATCACAAGATATCCATGACCATTCACCACCAAATGAAAGCACAATTGGAAATAAAAAAAAAAAAGTTATAATCCACCTGGATGCACAAAGTAGTTGTGATTTTGCTAACTCATGTCAAAGTTGCAAAATTGTGCGTAGGCGTTAAGATTTGTTTTACCCTTAGGCATGAAGGGATAAAACACGGAAATGGTGCATGTATAGCAGAGATTCAGGGCTGCTGAAACCATGGGCTGGATAGAGATAACCTGACAGGCCCCCCTCCTCCACAAAAAAAAAGTTTACTATGCTTCACTAATAAATGAACACAGTGAGTGTTTGGTACAGATCACTCATTGTGTTCTTTCAGGAAAGGAGGGCCTGATAAATGTGACATATCCTATTGTGTGCTGGCAGCTGCCTGTAGAAAGGAGAGGAGGGAAGTGTGGGGGCACACAGGGGCCTGGGCAGCAGGGGGAAACGTATGGCGCACAGGGAGGGTGATGGGTGCAATTACTGGAACCCATCCCCTGTATGTCTCTCTCTGCAGCAGATGAAAGTGGGCAGGAGGGAAAGAAGAAGCCAGTTTTCTGCTGCTGCAGAGGGGATCAGTTCCAGAAATTACCTCCCCCGCCATGTCGATCACTCTTCCTGCCCACATCCAGTTCCCCCAGCTGCCTGGACCCCCCTGCTGGCCTGGGCCCCGTACAGAAGAAGCCAAGGCCTGGGCAACAGGAGAAAACATATGGTGAGAGGAGAAGAAGTCAGCTTTCAGCTGCTGCAGAGAGAGCCATACAGGGGATTGGGTCCAGTAATTGCCCCCCCGCCGTACCAATCACCATCCCTGCCCAAATCTGATTCACCCAGCTGCCTGGGTACCATACAGAAGTAGCCAGGGCCTGAGCAGCAGGGGGAAACATATGGTGCACAGGGAGGGTAATGGGTGCAGCGGGGGACAATTCCCTGTGTGGCTCTCTCTGCAGCAGCTGAAAGTGGGCAGGAGGGAGAGAAGAAGCCAGGTTTCAGCTGCTGTAGAGAGAGCCATACAGTGGATTGGTTCCAATAATTGCCTTCCCCACCGTGACAATCACCCTTCCTGCCCACATCCAGTCCACCCAGCTGCCTGTGCCCCATACAGAAGAAGCCAAGGCCTGGGCAGCAGGGGAAAACATATGGTGCACAGGGAGGGTGATGGGTGCACAGGGAGGGGCAATTACTAGAACCTATCCCCTGTATGGCTCTCTCTGCAGCAGCTGAAAGCCGGCAGGAGGGAGAGGAGAAGAAGCCAGCTTTCAGCTGCTGCAGAAAGAGCCATACAGGGGATGGGTTCCAGTAATTGCCCCCTCCCTGTGCACCCATCACCCTCCCTGTGCACCATGTTTTCCCCCGCTGCCCAGGCCCTGGCTTCTTCTGTATGGGGCACAGGCAGCTGGGTGGACTGAATGTGGGCAGGAAGGGTGATTGGCACAGTGGGGGAGGCAAATATTGGAACCAATCCCCTGAATGGCTCTCTCTGCAGCAGCTGAAAGCCGGCAGGAGGGAGAGGAGAAGAAGCCAGCTTTCAGCTGCTGCAGAGAGAGCCATACAGGAGATCGGTTCCAGTAATTTCCCTCCGCCGTGTCGATTGCCCTCCCTGCCCAAATCCGATTCACCCAGCTGCCTGGGCCCCCCTGCTGGCCTGGGCCCTGTACAGAAGAAGCCAGGGCCCGGGCAGCGGGGGGAAACATATGGGGAGGGAGGGCAATTACTGGAATGGATCCCCTATATGACTCTCTCTGTAGCAGCTGAAAGCCGGTGGAAGGGAAAAGAGAAGAAGCCGGCTTTCAGCTGCTGCAGAGCGAGCCATACAGGGGATCGGTTCCAGTAATTGCTCCCCTGTTGTGCCGATCACCATCCCTGCCTTAATCTGCCCAACCCCCTGCTGTCCTGGGCCCCGTACAGGAAGACTGGTGGTACCCCCTTCCCCACGGCCCTGCAGAGATGTATTCCATAGGTGTGTGGTGTCAGGCAGCTTCATGTACAGATGATGGATACTCCTACAACATACAGAAAGTGATAAAAGCTGGTTAGCGATGTTGAAATGCCGTGGTGGGAGGGTCACATATCTTCACTGCGATGTTCCCGTAATTGTGACCTGACTCCCCGCCCCGAGTACATTCCTCCTCTGCTGACAGTATATAAGTTCAGAGATGTGATTGATGGGCAGACACAGATCTATCGTTGCCGTATACTCGACTCTTCAACAAAACCTGACCGACAACTGACATCGAGCGTTTCATGTTCAGGAGAGCCGGTCTCAGACCGCGGGAATTCGGACAACGCGTTTGTTGGTTAGTAGAAAGCGTGACTTTTTTTTAGAGGGGCGGTATTGTGTTTTCAGGACTGCGGGGGGTGACGTGGAAGGAGGGCACTCCGGATACTAATGACGTATTGTTATATTTGACGTCTTCATTATCTCCTTACATTTGTATGTGACAATAATGGGTCATACCGAACACTTGTCGCACGAACCCCTGACCGGTCCCGCAGGTCCGCCCCACGGTCTATCCCCTATTGCACAGGTGTCAAACACAAGGCCCGAGGGCCGAATCCAGCCCTTCAGGCCATTTCATGTGGCCCTTGCACCTCTCCTGCAGGTACCCCCTTGTCTCCGCCCCCACCTTGTCTCAGCAGTCAGCAGCAGAGAGGAGAATGGAGCTCCTCTGCCAAATCCTGCACCTCTCAGTGCAGCTGCAGCACCCCCTCATCTCTGCCTCCTCTGGTCTCAGCATTCTGCAGACTCTGGTAACTGCCTCCACTCCTCCTCTGGTCCTCCTCCAGACCCAACACCAGTGGTGTGTTTAGGTTTCGTGCTGCCCTAGGCAACACAAAAATTGGCTGCCACACCACGGAGAGGCCCTGACACTGACAAACACCCCCCTCCCCCATGAAAAGAGCCTGACATTGACCAACAACACCCCCACCTGAAAGAGCCTTCCACTACCACTGCCCCCCATACACTGGCAACCAGGGGCGGACTGACCATTTGGAAACTCCAGCACTGCCCAAGGGCCCAGGGTCAGTAGGGGGCCCCGTGAGATGCCCCTGGTACCTTTTTCATAGGCTTTTTTGAGTTTGGGCAAGGACACAGGGGCCCCATGATCCCCTATTGCCCGGGGGCCTCATGAGTTTTCAGTCTGCCCCTGCTGGCAACCCCCCATCCCACCCCAGCGAGGGAGAAGGCACTCACCTTTACAGCTCCGGACATCCCCGGGAACAAGAGTCAGGCTCTGTATACACCATCAAGCAGCCCCTCTCAGATCCCACCTGGTGCTGTGTGTGTCCTTTCTTCCATCCCTTCTTTCGGCAGGCAGCGCTGCCCCCCAGAAAAATGCTGCCCTAGGCAAATGCCTTGTGGTAAATATGCCCCTGCCCTACACTTTCTGTTTTCCAGCTCTGCCCCCAAAGGGGGTGCATGGGGATGTTAGGGAGGGTGTGGGATTCTTGACATCTGATGTAATGGAGGGTCGGGTGCTCTGGACATCTAGTCTTACAGATACAAGCAGCCCTTTGAGGGAAACCATAATGCTGATGCGGCCCTCGATGAATTGGAGTCCGACACCCCGCCCTATTGGGTGCACGGCAGCCAGGCACACAGTAGCTCCGCAGTCTCACAACATAATGACCAGGCAGTGAGTGTCTTCTGAAGGTTTAATGCTCATTGAACTTGGTTGGGGCGTGAGGTGAGGCTTGGAATTCTCCAAATGTGTAACAGAGGACACTCTCTGGTCATAACTGAACTCTTCAGGGAAGAGGCATAACTAGAACCTTCAACAACAAAGGGCCCCCCTGATCTCTGCTCCTGGGGCCCTTTTTATCCAAGCCTAGGGCCGTTCTCACTGATCTCGGGTCCCTTTACTCCTGTCTTGGGGCCTTTTAGTACAATCTCACAGCGGGACCCTTTCATGTTCTGCAGTGGGCCGTCTTCTTGCCATCTTGGGTGGGGTTGCCACTTTTTCTGTAAGCCAAAACTGAACACTTTAGTGGCGTACATTTACTTTTGTAGTATACTCTATACATGCATTTTGTGATTAAATAACATTTCTAATCATATGGATTTAATCACAAGAGTCCCCCTTTACACCAGAGTCTACATCTAAACTCGCAGAGTTCCCCTTTACATCTAAACTTGCAGCGTTCTCCTTTACATCTAAACTCGCAGAGTTCCCTTTTACATCTAAACTTGCAGAGTTCCCCTGTACATCTAAACTTGCAGAGTTCCCCTGTACATCTAAACTTGCAGAGTTCCCCTTTACAACTAAACTTGCAGAGTTCCCCTTTACATCTAAACTTGCAGAGTTCCCCTGTACATCTAAACTTGCAGAGTTCCCCTGTACATCTAAACTTGCAGAGTTCCCCTGTACATCTAAACTTGCAGAGTTCCCCTGTACATCTAAACTTGCAGAGTTCCCCTTTACAACTAAACTTGCAGAGTTCCCCTTTACATCTAAACTTGCAGAGTTCCCCTGTACATCTAAACTTGCAGAGTTCCCCTGTACATCTAAACTTGCAGAGTTCCCCTTTACATCTAAACTTGCAGAGTTCCCCTTTACATCTAAACTTGCAGAGTTCCCCAGTACATCTAAACTTGCAGAGTTCCCTTTTACATCTAAACTTGCAGAGTTCCCCAGTACATCTAAGCTCGCAGAGTTCCCCTTTACATCTAAACTCGCAGAGTTCCCCAGTACATCTAAACTTGCAGAGTTCCCCCTGTACATCTGAGCTCACAGAGTTCCCCCTGTACATCTGAGCTCACAGAGTTCCCCCTGTACATCTGAGCTCACAGAGTTCCCCCTGTACATCTGAGCTCACAGAGTTCCCCCTGTACATCTGAGCTCACAGAGCTCCCCTGTACATCTGAGCTCACAGAGTTCCCCCTGTACATCTGAGCTTGCAGAGTTCCCCCTGTACATCTGAACCTGCAGAGTTTCCCCTTTACATCCGAGCTCGCAGAGCTCCCCCTGTACATCTGAGCAAGTAGAGTTCCCCTGTACATCCTGAGCTCGCAGAATTCCCCTGTACACCTGAGCTCGCAGAGATCCCCCTGTACATCTGAGCTTGCAGAGATCCCCCTGTACATCTGAATCTGCAGAGTTTCCCCTTTACATCTGAGCTCGTAGAGTTTCAATTTTACATCTGAGTCTGCAGAGTTCCCCTGTACATCTATACTTGCAGAGTTCCCCTGTACATCTAAACTTGCAGAGTTCCCTTTTACATCTAAACTTGCAGAGTTCCCCTGTACATCTAAACTTGCAGAGTTCCCCTGTACATCTAAACTTGCAGAGTTTCCCTGTACATCTAAACTTGCAGAGTTCCCCTTTACATCTAAACTTGCAGAGTTCCCCTGTACATCTAAACTTGCAGAGTTCCCCTGTACATCTAAACTTGCAGAGTTCCCCTGTACATCTAAACTTGCAGAGTTCCCCTTTACATCTAAACTTGCAGAGTTCCCTTTTACATCTAAACTTGCAGAGTTCCCTTTTACATCTAAACTTGCAGAGTTCCCCAGTACATCTAAGCTCGCAGAGTTCCCCTTTACATCTAAACTTGCAGAGTTCCCCAGTACATCTAAACTTGCAGAGTTCCCCCTGTACATCTGAGCTCACAGAGTTCCCCCTGTACATCTGAGCTCACAGAGTTCCCCCTGTACATCTGAGCTCACAGAGTTCCCCCTGTACATCTGAGCTCACAGAGCTCCCCTGTACATCTGAGCTCACAGAGTTCCCCCTGTACATCTGAGCTTGCAGAGTTCCCCCTGTACATCTGAACCTGCAGAGTTTCCCCTTTACATCTGAGCTCGCAGAGCTCCCCCTGTACATCTGAGCAAGTAGAGTTCCCCTGTACATCCTGAGCTCGCAGAATTCCCCTGTACACCTGAGCTCGCAGAGTTCCCCTGTACATCTGAGCTCGCAGAGCTCCCCCTCTACATCTGAGCTCACAGAGATCCCCTGTACATCTGAGCTCACAGAGTTCCCCTGTACATCTGAGCTTGCAGAGATCCCCTGTACATCTGAGCTTGCAGAGTTCCCCCTGTACATCTGAATCTGCAGAGTTTCCCCTTTACATCTGAGCTAGTAGAGTTTCAATTTTACATCTGAGTCTGCAGAGTTCCCCTGTACATCTGAGCTTGCAGAGTTTCCCCTTTACATCTGAGTCTGCAGAGTTCCCCCTGTACATCTGAACTGCAGAGTTTCCCCTTTTACCAGGCGTTTAGGAGAGCTGGGCAAACGCACTGTGTGTAAGAGGCCTTTATGTCAGTTACATTTGAGCAGACAGATCACTGATAACATATTGCAGATATGGATGTATCTGAGACCAGAGCTGTCAGCTTACTCACCCCTTATACTGCTATATATTTTCCTCCACTAGGTTTCCTCGCGGATATGAAGACCTTCCTTGTGCTGACCATTGTGCTCGGTGCTCTCGTGTCAGGTAGGTGATGTTCACCCGTCTTCATAGAACACAATAGACCCTCTAGGAATGTCAGGGGGAACGTTCAACAAAGTAACAAATGTTGCCAACATGAGGATGTAAAGCAGAACAACGTTTATGGAAATTAAAGTACAACTAAAGGCAAAACTTTTGTTTGTTTTGTATAGAGTGTAGAGGGACTAGAAGCCCTGTCAGGTATTTATTGATGTCTGTGCCCCTGTTCACCCCATTTGTGATTATCACCGAGAGTGAAAGTGAAAGAAAAAAACACATTTGGGGTTGTCACCACAAATCTTCCAATGGGGGCACTAGTTCTGGTGACCACCAGGGATTCCCTCACTTTGGAGGGATATTCTCTCACTTTTTTGGCTGTGGGACAGGAAGTAAAGGGACGTGTGTTGGCGGGTGGCGTTTTTTTTCTTTCAGACGTGGATCTGCATCACTGGTTGGTGGGATTGATGGTGGATGTACATCCTGGGACATTTTTTTGGGGGGGGTTCTGTTAAAGGACTTGTCAAAAACTGGGTTTTTTTTTACTATTTTTTTGTGAATGAGAAGGGTTACTTTGTACTCCACTCATTGATATAAGTGGGGCCATTATCTGGGGGCCCCTTATTGTTTGGGGGGCTTCCAGATTCCAATAACCCACTTACCCACAGGCCCCCATAATCATCGGGCAAGGGTTGTGGGCAAGAGGCCTGTGTTGTCGTCCCATCGCCCCCCCCCCCCCCCACAGGTTGAGAGCATGTGGCCTGTGGCCTGGTATAGTTCATGAGGGAGGGGCACATGGAAACAGAGAAACAAACAGATATTTCTTTAGAATAACAAAAGGTCAGAATCTGCAACAAAGTTTGTGAAAATCCCTGCAATGTGATCACACAGGGAAAGGGGGGGGAGTGGAGTTACTCTTTAAGCAATTTATTATTTTTATTTATTTCAGGTACTTACAGTGGGGCAAAAAAGTATTTAGTCAGCCACCAATTGTTTCCTGTAAGTCTTCACAAGGTTGGCACACACTGTTGCTGGTATGTTGGCCCATCCTCCATGCAGATCTCCTCCTCCATGCAGATCTCCTCTAGAGCAGTGATGTTTTGGGGCTGTCGCTGGGCAACACGGACTTTCAACTCCCTCCAAAGGTTTTCTATGGGGTTGAGATCTGGAGACTGGCTAGGCCACTCCAGGACCTTGCAATGCTTCTTACGAAGCCACTCCTTCGTTGCCCGGGCGGTATGTTTGGGATCATTGTCATGTTGGAAGACCCAGCCACGTTTCATCTTCAATGCCCTTGCTGATGGAAGGAGGTTTGCACTCAAAATCTCACGATACATGGCCCCATTCATTCTGTCCTGTACATGGATCAGTCGTCCTGGTCCCTTTGCGGAGAAACAGCCCCAAAGCATGATGTTGCCACCCCCATGCTTCACAGTAGGTATGGTGTTCTTCGGATGCAACTCAGCATTCTCTCTCCTCCAAACACGACGAGTTGTGTTTCTACCAAGCAGTTCTATTTTGGTTTCATCTGACCATATGACATTCTCCCAATCCTCTTCCGGATCATCCAAATGCTCTCTAGCAAACTTCAGACGGGCCCGGACATGTACTGGCTTAAGCAGGGGGACACGTCTGGCACTGCAGGATCTGAGTCCCTGGCGGCGTAGTGTGTTACTGATGGTAGCCTTTGTTACGTTGGTTCCAGCTCTCTGCAGGTCATTCACTAGTCCCCCCTGTGTGGTCCTGGGATTTTTGCTCACCGTTCTTGTGATCATTTTGACCCCACAGGGTGAGATCTTGCGTGGAGCCCCAGATGGAGGGAGATTATCAGTGGTCTTGTATGTCTTCCATTTTCTAATTATTGCTCCCACAGTTGATTTGTTCACACCAAGCTGCTTGCCTATTGCAGATTCAGTCTTCCCAGCCTGGTGCAGGTCTACAATTTTGTTTCTGGTGTCCTTCGACAGCTCTTTGGTCTTCACCATAGTGGAGTTTGGAGTGTGACTGTTTGAGGTTGTGGACAGGTGTCTTTTATACTGATAACAAGTTCAAACAGGTGCCATTGATGCAGGTAATGAGTGCAGGACAGAGGAGCCTCTTAAAGAAGAAGGTCCAGGTCTGTGAGAGCCAGAAATCTTGCTTGTTTGTAGGTGACCAAATACTTATTTTCCACCATAATTTGCAAATAAATTCTTTCCAGATCAGCCAATGTGATTGTCTGGATTTGTTTTCTCATTTTGTCTCTCATAGTTGAGGTCTCCCTATGGTGCCAATTACAGGCCTCTCATCTTTGTAAGTGGGAGAACTTGAACAATTGGTGGGGACTAAATACTTTTTTGCCCCCCTGTATATAGCGCCATCAATTTATGCAGCTTTACATATATATTGTACATCCACATCAATCCCTGACCCTCAAGGGGTGTATAGTCTAAGGCAAGGGGGTACCACCAGTCCTCTTGTACAGGGCCCATGACAGCAGGGGGGCCCAGGCAGCTGGGTGAATTGGATGTGGGCAGGGAGGGCGATCGGCACTGCGGGGGGGCAATTACTGGAACCGATCCCCTGTATGGCTCTCTCTGCAACAGCTGAAAGCTGACTTCTTCTGCTCCAACTGGCTTTCAGCTGCTACAGAGACAACCATACAGGGGATCGGTTCCTGTAATTAACCCCCCCCACCCATCACCCTCCCTATGCACCATACGCTTCTCCCTGCTGCTCACTCCCCCCCTAGGTACCCCCACCCCTGCAGTGCTGACGGCTTTCCTCCTCTCCTTCCCACTGTCACAATAGGATCCTTCAGGGTGGAAAGTGAGAGAAGGGGCTAGTAAATATGGCACATTACTGTCCCCCGCTGCACCCATTACCCTCCCTGTGCACCATATGTTTCCCCCTGCTGCTCAGGCCCTGGCTTCTTCTGTATGGGGCTCAGGCAGCTGGGTGAATCAGATCTGGGCAGGGAGGGTGATCAGCACGGCGGGGGACAATTACTGGAACCGATCCCCTGTATGGCTCTCTCTGCAGCAGCTGAAAGCTGACTTCTTCTCCTCTCATCATAGGTTTTCTCCTGCTGCCCAGGCCCTGGCTTCTTCTGTACGGGGCCCAGGCCAGCAGGGGGGTCCAGGCAGCTGGGGGAACTGGATGTGGGCAGGAAGGTGATCGGCATGGCGGAGCAGGCAATTACTGGAACCGATCCCCTCTGCAGCAGATGGAAACTGGCTTCTTCTCTCTCTCCTGCCCACTTTCATCTGCTGCAGAGAGAGCCATACAGGGGACGGGTTCCAGTAATTGCCCCCTGCTGCACCAATCACCCTCCCTGTGCACCATGCCCCTGTGTGCACCCACAATTCCCTCCTCTCCTTTCCACAGGCAGCTGCGAGCACACAATAGGATCCTTCAGGATGGAGAGTGGGGGAAAGGTCCAGTAAATATGTTACATTTACCTTCCTTTCCTGAATGAACACAATGCTTGATCGGTATCAATCATTCA
>NW_028319509.1:60000-65000 GCF_062004578.1 Staurois parvus | reverse complement strand
AGCACTATTCCTCCCACTGACACCAATGATGGGGCACTATTCCTCCCACTGACATCAATGATGGGGCACTATTCCTCCCACTGATACCAATGATGGACCACTATTCCTCCCACTGACACCAATGATGGGGCACTATTCCTCCCACTGATACCAATGATGGAGCAGTATTCCTCCCACTGACACCAATGATGGGGCACTATTCCTCCCACTGACACCAATGATGGGGCACTATTCCTCCCACTGATACCAATGATGGAGCACTATTCCTCCCCCTAATACCAATGACGGGACACTATTCCTCCCACTGACACCAATGATGGAGCACTATTCCTCCCACTGACACCAATGATGGGGCACTATTCCTCCCACTGACATCAATGATGGGGCACTATTCCTCCCACTGACATCAATGATGGGGCACTATTCCTCCCACTGACACCAATGATGGGGCACTATTCCTCCCACTGACATCAATGATGGGGCACTATTCCTCCCACTGACACCAATGATGGGACACTATTCCTCCCACTGACACCAATGATGGGGCACTATTCCTCCCACTGATACCAATGATGGAGCACTATTCCTCCCACTGACACCAATGATGGGGCACTATTCCTCCCCCTAATACCAATGATGGGACACTATTCCACCCACTGACACCAATGATGGGTCACTATTCCATTTTTTTACTCCCATTGTTTGCTGCCAATGATGCAGGGGCATATTTCCACCCCATGGACCACAATCCGCCCCCCAAAGTCTGAAGGAGAGTAAAATGGCCCTTTGTTTAGAAAGTCTGGAGACCCCTGCTCTATGGCATCCAGAAAATGAATGGTGTCAATCACTCTGACTCCAGGAAGTAAATGGTAATATCACTCCTTTTCCACTGCTGACTACTCCCCAGGGCAGCATGAATTCTGCAATGTCTCAATCTGGAACATTCTTCATTTTCTGACAGATGAGCGTCAAAAAGAGAATTTTTTTTATCTTAACATAGCTTTTGAACATCCTAAAAATCTAAAATTTGCCCATGTGACGCAGCCCTGCAATGCTGCTCAGCCGGTTTCCAAGAATAGATTCCATTGATGTGACGCGCTCTGAGGGACATCGGCAAAGGATCGCCCAATGGGCACACGATCATGAAACAAAACATGAAGACACAATCAGTGGGTTGCAGAGGATCTGTGGAGTTCTCTGCCGTCCAGGTCTGTCAAGAACTAAATATTAGACAATTATTTTTTTTACCCAATTTACCAAAATTTGGCTCAAACATGGGAAAATCTCCGAATCCACTGTGATCTGCTCAGACTTCAGCCAATAGGATTGTGAATCTGAAATTGTGATGATTAGTGCGTATCCCTGCATGATTGGTGGGAAAACTGACCCTCAGTAAGAAAGGACTCTGATGTAAGGGGGGTGTGATGGGGACTTTAATGTAAAGGAGGACTATTCCTCCCACTGACACCAGTGATGGGGCACTATTCCTCCCAATGATGGGGCACTATTCCTACCGCTGATACCAATGATGGGGTAATATTCCTTCCAATGACACCAATAATGGGGAACCATTGCTTCCACTGATACCAATGATGGGGCACTCTTCCTCCCAATGACACCAATGATGGGCCACTATTCCTTCCAATGACACCAATGATGGGGAACCATTGCTTCCACTGACACCAATGATGGGCCACTATTCCTCCCACTGACACCAATGATGGGGCGCTATTCCTCCCACTGACACCAATGCTGGGCACTATTCCTCCCACTGACACCAATGTGGGGCACTATTCCTCCTATGTTTATATATTTTTTTAATATTTTCTTTTATATATTGGTTAATGAATGGGCCGGACCAGGGTCTCTGCCACCTTATAAATGTACATTTCATGTCTTATGTTACACTAAGGGATATGACTGCGCAGTGCTGGCCGAAACGCGTCAGCCCACTGTGCTTTGGATGTAACTTTTGTGCGGGCGACTTAATAAAAGGTTTTTAGGGCAGTGGCGGGAGTGCAGTTCAATCTTTCCTTCCTTTTTAATTTTTTTTCTTTATGGCAAAGGCTGTGAATACATATGTACATGTGGTCCCCTCGTTTCCACTTTTTGTTTTAATTTAAACTTTTATTTCATTTTCCAATACAAAAAGAACAACAACTCAATTGCAAAAATATTTCACATATACATATTTCCATTTACCCCAGTATTAACCCCCTCCCCCCTCCCCTCCTCCCCCCATCCCCCCATCCCATTTTCCCAATCCATGTCCTCCTTCCTAATCTATATCTTCTCTCATAATTATCTATCTATCTATCTATCTATCTATCTATCTATCTATCTATCTATTATCTATCTATCTATCTATCTATCTATCTATTATCTATCTATCTATCTATCTATTATCTATCTATCTATTATCTATCTATCTATTATCTATCTATCTATCTATCTATCTATCTATTATCTATCTATCTATCTATCTATCTATCTATCTATCTATTATCTATCTATCTATTATCTATCTATCTATCTATCTATTATCTATCTATCTATCTATCTATCTATCTATCTATCTATCTATCTATTATCTATCTATCTATTATCTATCTATCTATTAATCTATCTATCTATCTATCTATCTATCTATCTATTATCTATCTATCTATCTATCTATCTATCTATCTATCTATCCATCTATCTATTTATCTATCTATCTATTATCTATCTATCTATCTATCTATCTATCTATCTATTATCTATCATCTATCTATCTATCTATCTATCTATCTCTCTATCTATCTATCTATCTATCTATCTATTATCTATCTATCTATCCATCTATCTATCTATCTATCTATCTATCTATCTATAACACTGTTCAACAAATTTAAATTTTTTGCCAGTTTTGGAAACAAAAGGATCCATTTCTTAATGAATTTCACATTCTGAGTTCAAATATAACAATGAAATTTGTCAATTGGCTCTAGTTTTTCTGTAAACGGAAAGTTTTCTACTATAGGCGTAATGACTACATAATGCACAATAATTATATAGATAGATGTCTTTCCACAAATATAAAGCAAGTGATATGACTACATAACAAAGCCTAAATGACATAATATATTGCATAGGATTACCAAGAAAAATTATAGCCATAAGCGAAGTTGAATCATTTTAATACTTAGGATTCTCACTAGTTTTGTCTTCAGTTTGTGTCGGTTTTGCTTCTCTTGGCTTTTCTCTTGTTCGAGGAAAGGGCTCTCTCTTACAACTG
The DNA here is from genome assembly GCF_062004578.1 of Staurois parvus. NCBI lineage: Eukaryota > Metazoa > Chordata > Amphibia > Anura > Ranidae > Staurois > Staurois parvus. The sequence continues at coordinate 61,723 of NW_028319509.1, read as the reverse complement.
TCCAGCAATAGTCAGCAAGCATTGATGGGCTCCATTTACCTTGATATCTTCTTTCCATAGCTGCAATGTCTTGATGGAAGCGCTCTCCGTGTTCATCACTCACTGCTCCACAGTTTGGTGGGAAAAAATCCAAATGCGAATGTAGAAAATGAATTTTTAGAGACATGTTGCAACCCAGATTTCTGTAAGTCTGGATGAGTTTTTCTACCACTTTCTTGTAGTCTGGTGTTTTATTGTTTCCAAGAAAATTTGATGTCACTGATACAAATGCTGTCCAGGCAGCCTTTTTCTTTCCACGCAACAGAGAAAGAAACTCATCATCATGAATAAGTTTACGAATCTGTGGCCCAACAAAGACTCCTTCATTTATTTTTGCAGCACTAAGTGCTGGAAATTTGCTAATCAGGTACTTGAAACCTGCTTTATTCTTGTCCATTGCCTTAACAAAGTTTTTCATTAATCCCAACTTGATGTGTAATGGAGGTAATAAGATCTTATTGCTGTCTACAAGTGCTGGATAGTTAACATTTTTTTCTCCAGGCTGCAATGACTGGCGTAATGGCCAGTCTCTTTTGGCATAGTGCATTTCTCTCGCACGACTGTCCCACTTACAGAGGAAGCAGCAGTACTTAGTATATCCACCTTGAAGTCCAAGTAGGATAGCAATCACCTTCAGGTCACCACAAATCGACCATTGATGTTCATCATAGTTGATGCACCTTAAAAGCTCTTTCAAGTTTTCTTATGTTTCTTTCATTGAAACTGCGTAAGCAACTGGAACTGACGGCAGCTGATTGCCATTATGGAGCAAAACAGCTTTAAGACTCGCCTTTGAAGCATCAATGAACAGCCTCCACTCATCGGGATCATAGCATACGCCGATGGCTGAGATTAAACCATGAACATTGTTACATACAGCAATATCACCTTCCTGGACGAAGAATGGGATCAGATCTTTCTGACGATGACGGTAGAAAGACGTACGAACATCACTTGCTATGAGATTCCACTGTTGTAGTCTTGACCCCAAAAGCTCTGCCTTGTTCTTCGGAAGATCCAGGTCTCTGATAAGATCGCTCAATTCCACTTGTGTAATGAGGTGTGGTTCAGTGGGTGTGGATGGAAGAAAGTCTGGGTCATGTGAGGTTGACGGTTGATGACTACACGCTTCAGGTTCTTCCTCACTTGACTCAACCACGAAGGATTCTGGTGCTTTAGGAATTGGTAGCCCCTCTCCATGAGGAACTGGACGTATTGCCGATGGAATATTTGGATAGTGCACAGATAACTTTTTCTTCTTATTTAGCCCTTTTGTTGGAGGCACCATACAAAAGTAACAATTACTAACATGATCTGTTGGCTCTCTCCAAATCATTGGCACAGCGAAAGGCATAGATGCCTTTTTTCCATTCAACCATTGCTCCAGTGCCGTCCCACAAGAATTGCAGCATATATGTGGTGCCCAGCTCTTGTCCTGGTCTCCTATCTTGCAGCCAAAATACAAGTTGTAGGCTTTCTTAATCATTCTTGTTATCCTCCTTTTTTGTGAGATAAAAGTTATTTCACCGCAGATATAGCAGAAATTATCTGCTTTATTCACACAAGTTCGAGGCATTACTGAGTAGCCTATATAAGCAGAAAACGAAATGTAAAGACGAACTCCAATCAGCTACAGATACTGCAGCTTTTATGCAGTGAAGTGATGCAATTAAAGGCTAATATT
>NW_028319509.1:0-55000 GCF_062004578.1 Staurois parvus | reverse complement strand
GGTTCAGAATATTTTTTTTTCCTTGTTTTTCACCTCTAAAACCTAGGTGCGTCTTATGGAGCGAAAAAAACGGTATTTAAAATATACTTTTCTTCCATGTGAGAAATCCCAAAATTTTCAAATGAGGTTCAAATGGTGTATGGCCAGCTTCGGTCTCTGTCCCATAACCCTTTGATGTTGCTTAATTTATAGCAGATCTGCTTTAAGAAGAGGTGGAATTTCTCAGCTTGACTTCTTTAGTACATTGAGGTTTCATTTTAAACCAATGCCCGCCCGACGTTGCCCTGAGCGCTTTCTTACATGCCGGTAATGCTGCTTGACAAGTTTTTTAAGAAAAAAAAATAGGTGCAGTTGCTTTGACACTATAAAATCTATAAAATTAGATTTTCAAGGAAATTGTGCAGAAAAAATAGAAGTCTGTACTGAGGACTACTTGATTTTCTCACATTAACTCATTATTTGCCAGTGGCAGGACTTCAACCAAGAATTTTAATTTTATAGCTGTATGACTGTGGAGGTTCCCATATATCCAAGTCTTGGTATAGCTGGTAGTAGGTGGTCTCATGTCACTGGCCTTGTTCTGTCATGTTGAAGATGTTTTGGCGCTTATCCAACAGGCTTCCCTAGCTCAGGGCCAGGGACCCCAGCACTGATAGCCACACAAGATACGTAATCACCTTAATTCTGCCACTATAGAATGTGTTGACTATCCATGATAGGATGAAGCCTGAAGTGAAATCCCATCTCCTAGGACTCACTAACATTAAGGAGAGGTACAAAAGAAACATGAAATATAAAGTCTACACCTACTTCCATACCCATTCACCTACTCCTTCCTTCCATCCATTCCTTGCCACTCTACCAACCCCCATCCCCATTCACCGTACTGCTTATCCTCCCTTCTATCCATTCTCCTGCCGCTCCAACTACACCTATCCCTATTCATCCTTCTGCTTATCCTCACCTCCATCCCTTCCCTTTGCCACTCCACCTACCCCCATCCCCATTCACCATACTGCTTATCCCCTCTTCTATCCATGCCTCTGCTGCTCCACCTACCCCAATCTCCATCCACCCTACTGCTCATCCTCTCTTCCATCCAATCCTCTGCCGCTCCACCTACCCCCATCCCCATTTACCCTACTGCTTATCCTCCCTTCCATCCATTCTCCTGCCGTTCCACCTACCCCAATCCACATTCACCCTTGTGCTTATGCCCTCTTCTATTCATTCCTCTGCTGCTCTACCTAACCCCTTCTCCATTCACCCTACTGCTTATCCTCCCTTTTGTCCATTCCTCTGCCACTCCACGTTCCCCCATCCCCATTCACCCTGCTGCTTATCCCCTCTTCTATCCATGCCTCTGCCGCTCCACCTACCCCAATCCCCATCCACCCTACTGCTCATCCTCTCTTCCATCCGTTCCTCTGCTGCTCCACCTACCCCCATCCTCATTTACCCTACTGCTTATCCTCCCTTTCATCCATTCTCTTGCCATTCCACCTACCCCAATCCCCATTCACCCTTCTGCTTATGCCCTCTTCTATTCATTCCTCTGCTGCTCTACCTAACCCCTTCTCCATTCACCCTACTGCTTATCCTCCCTTTTGTCCATTTCTCTGCCACTCCACCTACCCCCATCCCCATTCACCCTACTGCTTATCCTCCCTTCCATCCATTCCTCTGCCGCTCCACCTACCCCAATCCCCATTCACCCTTCTTCTTATCCTCCCTTCCATCCATTCTTCTGCTGCTCCACCTACCTGCATCCTTCTTCACCCTACTGCTCATCCTACCTTCCATCCATTCATCTTCCACTCCACCTACCCCCATCCCCATTCACCCTTCTGCTCATCCTACCTTCCATCCAATCCCCTCCCACTTCACCTTCCTCCATCCCCATTCACCCTTCTGCTCATCCTGCCTTCCATCCTTTCCTCTGCTGCTCCACCTACCCCCATCCCCTATCACCCTACTGCTTATCCTCCCTTCCATCCATTCCTCTGCCGCTCCACCTACCTCCATCCCCATTCACCCTTCTGCTCATCCTACCTTCCATTCAATCCCCTCCCACTCCATGTGTCCAGCCAAAGCTTCTACAAATAAGGTTCATCATCACTATAATCATCCTAAAATGTCGAATGATTTTCTTTTGGTCAGGAAGCAATTCAACTCCAACTGTTACCTGCAATGAGGGGATTCTAAATATATTTTTACCAAAATGTTGGCTGGAAGAAAATGGTTTTAACGTGTCAACTGTACGGCTGAAACGTTTCGACTGCCTGGCAGCAAAAGAGATTGTGGATAATACGGCCCAGATGACCTTCCATACACCGTTGGCAATTAATTACTGCAACACCACTGCAGAGGTAAGTCTAGACCCATCAGATAGGCTGCCCATCGGAAAGCATTGGGTTTTGAATGGAAATAATGCTGTTTAATTATAGCAATATTTTAGGTTTAAAATGTATTAGGTGAAGTACAGACAGATGCAGATGCCTTCTGGCCGAGCTCTTGGGGGAAAAAAGGGCTTGGCTCTTGGGACGAATCTTCCCTGGTGATCACTATTTTGTCCCTTTAAGAAAGCCAGCACCTGCTAAGGTCCCCTCTCCATAGGTACAAACATGCATGCTTTACAAATGCAATCCTACGTGTATGTTTATGGCAATTGCTGGGCGTCCAGATTCTAGAAACAGACCAAAGCTAAGACATCCAGTGCAGGAAATATAGGAACATTGTTGGGGATGCCATATTCCATGAAACAGACAGTCTGTAATTTGTTCCAAAACTAAAGCTGGCCATAGAGGGTTAAGTTTTTTTTTTTCATTAAGCCAACAGATTCCTCCAGCCACACAAATGAGGTGGAGGAATCCCCCCTGTGGGTGTAACGGAACCGGACCCCGACTGCACTTGGGTATTTCCGTTAGGATACCGCTTCCCTGTCCGAACACCGACCACAGACACCACAGCAGACCATACAAGACTAGACGACACCAGTCTTGAAGTAAAACCGGGAAATAGACTACTTTATTTTAACACAGATACAAGATATATACATTCAAGGGAACAATCCCCCCTCCCTGCATAATGACACAGGGCGGGGCAATCTACATTTAGTAACAAGAGACACACCAGCAGACAGTCCCATTAGGAGGGAGGGCTGCTGGAGATACCCCCCACCAAGCCAATACACATAAACACATACATCCCATAATAGTTTGCTCCCAAGCAAGACACACAATAGAACAATGGGATGCAACCGCATGGCATTAAACAATCAACAACCCCCCACCCCAATATTAGGACACATCACCCTGTACCCCTAACAGGTACAGGGTGACTTACACATAATAGGGATATGAGGAGCTGAGACAGGGGTCTCCCCACCTCTGCAAAGTGCGCTGTGTTCCATGGGCCCCCCACCCAAAGTGACTCCCGTCACAGTGGGACAATGGGACCTGGCACTGTTAGAATACGCTGAGCAGCAGCTTCAGCCACTGATCAACAAAAAGGTTCCACTATGTCCCATCAACAGAAGTCAATCAAATGATTGACTTCTGTTGAGCAGGCATGGCCACACACTGAACCGGGCAAATTTCGATCATCACTTGGCCAGTTTTAGACTCTTTTCACACAGGTGGCACTTTTACCATGCCCCCAACCACCCAATGGCAAGGAAGCACACATTGCGGTGGCTGTGATGCTTTGCGTTGTGGTGCAGAAATCTTAACTTGACTTGCCAACTCTGACATGAAGCACTATCTGACTAGTTTGTCAATGGAAGTGAATGAGACCATGCCACAACCATTTCTCCGCTCCACCCAGTGCGTTTCGTCATAAACAGCCATCTTCCGGGGCTCCTCTGTACACATCCAGGAATAAAACTCAGCATTTCATGGTGTGTTTTCCATCATGCAGACGCTGCCCATGCATTTTGTGTCCATTTATAGCAAAAGAAAAGAGTCAAAGCCAAGTCTGACATGGACTGGTTTTTCAATGGAAGTGAATGGGACCACGCCGCAACCATTTCTCTGCAGCACCATTTAATAGGCATAAAACCTCACTTACAAACATTTAAAAAAAATTACATATCAGTATATTCACCAAACCAGCAAAAACAGCATCAACTTCCGTTTCACTTCTTTTTGTGATGACGTCACGGAGAGGCTCCGCCCGATGTGTTTCATCATAAACAGCCGTCTTCCAGAGCTCCACTGTACACTTCCAGGAATACAACTCAGCATTTCATGTGTCTTCCATCATGCATCATGCTTTACCAAGTAATTATAGATCTGTTAGTGTAACTTCTATAGTTGGGAAGATACTGGAAAATTTTATAAAAGACCACATAGAGGAGTTCTTGCTGGAAAAAAATGTTTTAAGCAACAGACAGCATGGAGTCATGAAAGACAGAAGTTGTCAAACAAATCTGATTTCTTTTTATGAGGAGGTGAGCAAAACCTTGGACAGAGGAGTGGCGGTGGACGTGGTATACTTGGACAGAGGAATTGGCTGTGGATGTGGTATACTTGGACAGAGGAGTGGCGGTGGACGTGGTATACTTGGACAGAGGAGTGGCGGTGGACGTGGTATACTTGGACAGAGGGGTGGCTGTGGACGTGCTATGCTTGGACAGAGGGATGACTGTGGACGTGGTATACTTGGACAAAGGGGTAGCTGTGGACATTGTATACTTGGACAGAGGGGTGGCAGTGGACGTGGTATACTTGGACAGAGGGGGGCTGTGGGTGAGGTATACATGGACAGAGGGGTGGCTGTAGACGTGGTATACTTGGACAGAGGAGTGGCGGTGGACATTTTATACTTGGACAGAGGGGTGGTGGTAGACGTGATATACTTGGACAGAGGCGTGGCGGTGGACATGGTATACTTGGACAGAGGGGTGGTGGTGGAGGTGGTATACTTGGACAGAGGGGTGTCTGTGGATATGGTATACTTGGAGAGAGGAGTGGCGGTGGACGTTGTATACTTGGACAGAAGGATGGCGGTGGACGTGGTATACTTGGACAGAGGGGGGCTGTGGGTGTGGTATACATGGACAGAGGGGTGGCTGTGGATTTTGTATACTTGGACAGAGGGGTGGCGGTGGATGTGGTATACTTGGACATAGGGGTGGCTGTGGACGTGGTATACTTGGACATAGGGGTGGCTGTGGACGTGGTATACTTGGACAGAGGGGTGGCTGTGGACGTGGTATACTTGGACAGAGGGGTGGCTGTGGACGTGGTATACTTGGACAGAGGGGTGGCGGTGGACGTGGTATACTTGGACAGAGGGGTGGCTGTGGACGTGGTATACTTGGACAGAGGGGTGGCTGTGGACGTGGTATACTTGGACAGAGGGGTGGCTGTGGACGTGGTATACTTGGACAGAGGGGTGGACGTGGTATACTTGGACAGAGGGGTGGCTGTGGATGTGGTATACATGGACAGGGGGTGGCGGTGGACGTGGTATACTTGGTTTAACGGCAAATGCTGGGTGCAATAACTAAAAGCAAGTCATATACGTGCACACAATCAACATGTAGTCATGCTGGTACCTTTTAATCAGCATTTAAACCGTTACATATTCTACGCATGTGAAAGACCATCTACCAAATGAATACCTGCCCCGGCACATCATAGCATTCACGCGGCACTTCAAGAAATAACAGAATCCAACTGCAATATTCTTGCACCGTCAAAACCTCCACTTTTATTATCACACAACACACAGGAGGATATATCTTATAGTCATCACAATCTGCATCATAACACACACCAATAATAATGTGAGCATTACAGCATGAAACAGACACATCATTTGACAGAGTCACAGCACAGAATTAATACATTACCAAAGCTATGATAGATGCTGGAAGGAACAAATCCCATCGGAACCAAACTGCCCAGAGGGGAAGCCGTAAGCACGACCAATCAACAAACCCATATAGCCTTGGCAAAAATCCCAGCGTCAAAGCATCCCCTCACGCATGGAATGGCTTCCAATAATTGGTCTCGCTTAGACTTTCGGCTTTTAAACCATTTTTATGGAAGCTTTCCAATAGTGGGCGGGCGCCACACCCACCACAGGAGGAGCTAGCAGAAGGGTTCCGCGAGGATAACAGAGTCACGCTAAACCACCATATTGATCCCACATCGTTATCTGAAAAGTTACATTTTTGATTCTGATCTAAACTTCTTCTCATCTACCCAAAACTTAAAGATTTCTAACTTCTCAAGCAAGTAGATGTCTTTGAACAGGTTCTTATCTTCTAATGTGACATACTAGATGTCATAAACACGTTCAATTTCCATAAACAAGTTTTTATCTTGCTCTAAGCAGAATGTCTTGTGACTCGACTCTGTTCTTTTGGCTTAGAGAAATGACATCAGTCACTTCTCATGCCCCTGGCATTTGGGCAACAATGCTTTACTGTTAAAATTACCCAAGAAACAAAGGGTCCAAGGCCAACACATTTCATAGGCATTACACTTGGATTTTGCAAAAGCGTTTGAGAGAGTTCCCAACACACAGCTAATGTGTAAGTCTACGGGCTGGAAAAATCCAAATGTAAATGGATAGAAAACTGGCTAAAAGATCGTATTCAGAGAGTAGTGGTTAATGATTCATACTCTGAATGGTCTAGGGGTGTCAGTGGTGTACCACAAGGTTCAGTTATTAGTGGGGTACCCCAAAGATCAGTGTTATTAGTGGGGGACCCCAAGGATCAGTGTTATTAGTGGGGGACCCCAAGGTTGTGTTATTAGTGGGATACCCCAAAGATCAGTGTTATTAGTGGGGTACCCCAAGGATCAGTGTTATTAGTGGGGGACCCCAAGGATCAGTGTTATTAGTGGGGGACCCCAAGGTTGTGTTATTAGTGGGATACCCCAAAGATCAGTGTTGGGACCCTTACTTTTTAATCTATTTATAAGCGATATCGGGTCTGAGATTATAAATCCCATTTCAGTCTTTGCAGATGACACCAAGCTGTGCCGGGGAATAACGTTCTTACAGGATGTCTCCAACTTACAAGCCGACCTCAATGCTCTGTGTAATTGGGGGACTATGGGGCCAATGAGGTTTAATGTTGATAAATGTAAGGTTATGCACTTGGGGGCTAAAAATATGCATGCATTATACATACTAGGGGGGTACAACTGGGGAGGGGGGGTCAGCGGTGGAGAAGGATCTGGGGGGGGGTCAATGGTGGAGAAGGATCTGGGGGGGGGGTCAATGGTGGAGAAGGATCTGGGGGTTCTGGTAGATCACAAGCTTAATAATGGCAGCAATGCCAAGCTGCGGGTTCTAAAGTGAGCAAAATCCTCTCTTGTATTAAAAGAGGTATAGACTTCAGAGAGAGAGATATCATCCCCCCCCCCCCCCGGTACAAATCATTAGTAAGACCTCATCTGGAATATGCAGTTCAGTTTTGGGCACCAATTCACAAAAAGAACATTGGGGAACTGGAGAAAGTACAGAGAAGGGCAACCAAACTGATAAGAGGCAGGGGAGGACTGACCATTTGGAAACTCGGGCACTGCCCGAGGGCCCTGGGTCAGTAGGGGGCCCCATGAGATGCCCCTGGTACCTTTTTCATAGGCTTTTTTGAGTTTGGGCAAGGATACAGGGGCACAGGCAGCACAAAACCTAAATACACCCCTGTGCTCACGTAATAACATGCGAGTGCTGCTCAGTCCTGAAATGCTGTAAACTCAGCCTGCGTGATGATGCCCCCCCCTGGGGGTGGGGGGCGTAAACAACAGGAAACGGGCAGAATGAAAAAGTGTTGTTGTGTTGGCAGAGGACTGCCAGCGTTGGACCGAGAAGGAAGTCGGGGACAGTGCTGGATCGTGGAGATTTTTTTAGTGGGGTTTTAAATATTTAAAAAAACAAATCTTGATGTCGCAACTGAACTATTTGCTTTTAAAACCAGTTTTATGATTCTTTTTCTCTTTCCGCAGGTGAACGCGACCCAGGTCACATACATGAACACGCTGTATGGATTTTCCGAGACCTCTGTAAATCCAATACAACGAATCTTGGTTATGAATGTTTCCTGCACTGTCCCCATGAGTGCCGCCGCACAGCTTAGGATCACCATGAAGCCAGCACTCCGGTAATATTTATCATTCGTTAAGGTTCCTTTTTGCATGCCGAAATCCCAATTGGTCCGTCTCTACTGCTGAGATGTACAGTTGTGTTCAAAATAATAGCAGTCAGACATCACTAACCGGATCAATCACTGTTTTTGGTAGAAATGATATTTCTACATGGCAAATAATTTCCTAGCAGGTGTAGTAGAGTCATAGAAATCCAACAGACCCAACAGTCATGACATGCATGCTGCTGATTCTGTGTCATTGAATCACTCATTGAAAGGGGCGTGTTCACAATAATAGCCGTGTGGAGTTCTATTAGTGACGTCATTCATTCTTTGAAAAACAGGTGGCAATTATTGCCCTTATTTAAGGAAGGAAGGCAGCAAATGTTGGACATGCTGGTTACAGTGCATTTCGCTCTGAAATTCTGAGGAAAATGGGTCGTTCCAGACATTGTTCAGAAGAACAGCGTACCTTGATTAAACAGTTGATTGGAGAGGGGAAAACATATAAAGAAGTGCAGAAAATGATCGGCTGCTCAGCTAAAATGATGGCAAATGCTTTAAAATGGCAACCAAAACCTGAAAGATGCGGAAGAAAGTGAAAAACTACCATTGGAATGGATAGAAGAATAGCCAAAATGGCGCGGACTCAGCCAACAATCAGCTCCAGGAAGATGAAAGAAGGTGTGACGTTCCCTGTGAGGACTGTTACAATTAGAAGACGCCGATGTGAAGCCAAGCTATCTGCAAGAAGTCCCCGCAAAGTCCCACTGTTGGGAAAAAGACGTGTGCTCAAGAGGTTACAATCTGCCAAAGAGCACATTGACCGGCCTAAAGAGAAATGGCGCAACATTTTGTGGACTGATGGAAGTAAGATTATTCTTTTTGGGTCTAGTGGGCGGAGACAGTTTGTCAGACGACCCCCAAACACTGAATTCAAGCCACAGTACACTGTGAAGACCGTGAAGCATGGTGGTGCAAGCATCATGATATAGGGATGTTTCTCATACTACGGTGTTGGGCCTATTTATCACATACCAGGGATCATGGATCAGTTTGAATACATCAGAATACTTGAAGAGGTCATGCTGCCTTATGCTGAAGAGGAAATGCCCTTGAAATGGGTGTTCCAACAAGACAACGACCCCAAACACACCAGTAAACGTGCAACATCTTGGTTCCAGACCAACAAGATTGACGTTATGGAGTGGCCAGCCCAATCCCTGAATCTTCATCCAATAGAAAACTTGTGGGGTGACATCAAAAATGCCGTTTCTGAGGCCAAACCAAGAAATAGAGAAGAACTGTGGAATGTGGTCCAATCATCCTGGGCTGGAATACCTGATCACAGGGGCCCGAAGTTGGGGGACTCCATGCAACACAGATGTACAGCAGTTCTCAGAAACAGTGCGACTACAACCAAATATTCATGAAGCCATTCAAAGGAAAGCAAAATCTTCAAACATTTCTCAGTTTATATAGTGAATGTTTGAGTTTGTAAAGAAGAATACAAACACGGCCATTTTTTTGAACCGTCTAATATTTACTTTTTTTCCATTTTTTTAGAGGAACAACACAAATTTGATGTATTTTTCTTCATGTTCTGATTTGGAATAGAATGTGTCGTGTTCCCAATGCATTTGTGTGGATGGAAATAAAAGCTATTAGAAGGATTTTCACCTTTATTCACTTTTTTCAACACACTGCTATTATTTTGAACACAACTGTACATTCACCGGGCAGTCTGCTAGGTCCACCTTGCTAGTACCGGGTTGGACCCCCTTTTGCCTTCAGAAATGCCTTCATTCTTCGTGGCAAAGATTCAACAAGGTGTTGGAAACATTCCTCTGGGATTTTGGCCCATATTAACATAACATGAAAAAGAAAAAGTAACTCCAGTCCCCTTTGGGTTAGATAAATCAATCAATCATTTATTCATTCAATCATTCAATCAATCAATCAATCAATCTTTTCCCTTTTCCTTTAATGCCACCCATCACCAAAAATGAAAGATAAGATGTGGGCTCACCAAATAGAAGTGACCCCTTTATTTAGAGTCCTCAACCCTTCACACAGGACTCAGCGCTGTTTCGGTATAAAACTCCTCAGATGATGATTATTATACAGGATTTATATAGCGCCAACAGTATACGCAGCGCTGTACAATATATGGGAGACAATACAATGACAATACAGTCCAATACAGAAGGAAAAGGAGGGCCCGGCTCATGGAGCTTACAATCGAAAGGAAGGGGAAGGTGGTACAGAAGGTGATAGCTGCGGGGGATGATCTGGTGAAGGTGACTCAAATACACTTCTTAGGCGGAGGTGGGGTAGGCATCCCTGAATAAATGAGTTTTCAAGGATCGCCTAAAGGCAGACAGGGTGGGGGCTGACCCAGATAAGTAGTATGTATCTCCAAGGCAGCGAAATCACATACAAATAACCAGATAAACACTTCTTATAGTGTAGGCATCTCCAAACACCATTGAATAGGCATACAAACCGCAGTTACAAACTTTTTTTTTTTGTTAAAAGCTCATATCAGTATATTCACCAAGCCGGCAAAAACAGCATCAACTTTCTGTACGCGATGACATCACAGGCAGGCTCTAATGCGTTTCGTCATAAACAGACATCTTCTAGGGCTCCTCTGTTCACATCCAGAAACCAAACTCAGCATTTCATGGTGTGTCTTCCATCATGCAGACGCTGCCCGGCACAAGTTTCATTTACACTCACCGGCCACTTTAATAGGTACACCTTGCTACCCGGTATGGTCTTCTGCTGCTGTAGCCCATCTGCTTCAAGGTTAGACGTGTTGTGTGTTCAGAGATGGTATTCTGTATAGCTTGGTTGTAACAAGTGGTTATTGGAGTTACTGTTGCCTTTCTATCATCTCCAACCAGTCTGCCCTTCTCCTCCACCCTCTGACATCAACAAGGCGTTTCCCTCCACACAACTGCCACTCACTGGATATGTTCTCTTTTTCGGACCTTTCTCTGATCATCTGCATTCAGTGATGGTATTCTGCATAGCTTGGTGGTAACGAGCGGTTATTGGAGTTACTGTTGCCTTTCTATCATCTCAAACAGTCTGCCCATTCTCTTCTGACATCAACAAGGCATTGTCCTCCACACAACTGCCACTCACTGGATATTTTTACCTTTTTTTTACCTTTCTCTGATCGTTCTGCGCTCAGCGAAGGTATTCTGTATAGCTTGGTTGTAATGAGTGGTTATTGGAGTTACTGTTGCCTTTCTATCCTTTAGAACCAGTCTGCCCATTCTCCTCTGACCTCTGACCTCAACAAAGCATTTTCCTCCACATAACTGCCGCACACTGGATATTTTCTCTTTTTTGGACCATTCTCTGTAATCCCTAGAGATGGTTATGTGTAAAAATCCCAGTAGATCATCAGTTTTTGAAATCCTCAGACCAGCTCGTATGGCACCAACAACCATGCCACGTTCCAAGTCTCTTGAATCCCTTTCTTCCCCATTCTGATGCTCAGTTTGAACTTCAGCAAGTCATCTTCACCACGTCTAGATGCCTAAATGCATTGAGTTGCTGCCGTGTGATTGGCTGATTAGCAATTTGTGTTACCAAGCAATTGAGCAGGTGGACCTAATAAAGTGGCCAGTGAGTGTAATGTCTACTTCCTTTGGTTACCATATAGCAATTTGGACCTACAAAAGGAAGTCGAGGTGGGTGGTCTGGGTCGACTGCTCAACCCCGGAAAAAAAGGGGAGGCTTTTTTTCCCCCCAAAACTTGATGGATGTATTTGCTGCTCTTAACCCTTAAATGTTTCAAAAAGTCCTTCAAGTGAGATAGAGTCTCCTATCAGCAATTTGTGTCACCAAGCCATTGAACAGGTGGACCTAATAAAGTGGCCAGTGAGTGTATTGTCTACTTCCTTTGGTTACCATATGGCAATTGGGACCTACAAAAGGAAGTTGAGGTGGGCGGTCTACGTCGATTGCTCAAGCCTGGAAAAAAGGGGAGCCTTTTTTTTCTCCCAAAACTTGATGGATGTATCTGATGCTCTTAACCCATAAATGTTTCAAAAAGTCCTTCAAGCGAGACAAAGTTTCATATCAGCAATTTGTGTTACCAAGCAATTGAACAGGTGGACCTAATAAAAGTGGCCGGTGAGTGTAATGTCTACTTCTTTTGGTGACCATATAGCAATTTGAACCTACAAAAGGAAGTCGAGGTGGGCGGTCTGGGTCAATTGCTCAAACCTGGAAAAAAGGGGAGGCTTTTTGCCTACCCAAAACTTGATGGATGTATCTGACGCTCTTAAATGTTTCAAAAAGTCCTTCAAGTGAGACAAATTTTCGTATCAGCAATTTGTGTCACCAAGCCATTGAACAGGTGGAGCTAATAAAGTGGCCGGAGAGTGTAATGTCTACTTATTTTGGTTACCATATAGCAATTTGAACCTACAAAAGGAAGTCGAGGTGGGCGGTCTGGGTCAATTGCTCAAACCTGGAAAAAAGGGGAGGCTTTTTGCCTACTCAAAACTTGATGGATGTATCTGACGCTCTTAAATGTTTCAAAAAGTCCTTCAAGTGAGACAAAGTTTCGTATCAGCATTTTGTGACACCAAGCCATTGAACAGGTGGAGCTAATAAAGTGGCCAGTGAGTGTAATGTCTACTTCTTTTGGTTACCATATAGCAATTTGAACCTACAAAAGGAAGTCGAGGTGGGCGGCCTGGGTCAATTGCTCAAACCTGGAAAAAAGGGGAGGCTTTTTCCCTAACCAAAACTTGATGGATGTATCTGATGCTCTTAACCCATAAATGTTTCAAAAAGTCCTTCAAGTGAGACAAAGTTTCGTATCAGCAATTTGTGTCACCAAGCCATTGTTCAAGGTGGACCTAATAAGGTGGTCGGTGAGTGTATAGCAAAATAAATAATGGTGAGATACACATCTAGACTGAGATGATAATGGCAAGCCCAAGGAATTTGTGGCTAGGATGTGCTCCCTTTCAGAAAAGTGGAAATTGAATGTAACATTTCATATTGTTCCCCAAACAATTCTATACTTTTATACTTATCCATGAGGGAGACAATGTCCCATAACACAGTATTTCTCAACCTTTTTTCAGGCACCTAAAAATTATGGACAGTCCTGAGGCACCCTCAGGACTGTCCATAAAATTATGACCAGTCTTGAAGCACCCATTCTAAAATGGGGTGCCTCAAGACTGTCCATAATTTTAAAAGGGCACCCCATTCAAAAATGTGAAAAACTATTCTATAGTTTTATATTACGCAGCAACATCCACACATGTAGGACGTCCAACATTAGAGAAGATTTATTTTTCCAAAGCAAATACACTTTGGCACACCGGTACTGACTAGTATTCCAATGTTTCTGTCGGTTTTTCTCCATCAGTGAGCTAATGTGACCCCAACACTGATGGAGAGGGGCAGGGGAGGGTCAAACTACGATGCTGTGCAGACGACCAGCATCATCCTTATCAACTGATGATGTCATTGGTTGTCAGGTCACCAGTGGCTAGAAAGTCATAATAGCGCACAATGAAAACCTGTATCTTTTTTTGGGCAATTGCAAGTTTTGGACAATTTTTAGACATTCTGCCAAGGCACCCCTGAAAAAAACTCAAGGCACCCTGGTTGAGAAAGTCTGCCCTAACAAACTCCACTACATCTGAATGATGGCACGCCACCACCTACTGGATGGAGGAAAACCTGCATCTGTCTACAAGTCAGTGATGGAGAAAGGTCAGCAGCAGGAAGACAACAGACAATACTGGTGACCCATTCTTTCCCTCTTCCTGTCTTTTTCGGGCACCTCTTCCAGAGTTCAGTTCCTCTTCAAGCCTATGTTTTCCTAACCTTTCATGACTTTATGAGTTTTTTTCTATGAAGCCCATCCATAATACTGTCCCATTGTATCCAAGACAGGGGCGGACTGACCATTTGGAAACTGGGGCACTGCCCGAGGGCCGGGGGTCAGTAGGGGGCCCCATGAGATGCCTCTGGTACCTTTTTCATAGGATTTTTTGAGTTTGGGCAAGGACACAGGGGCCCCATGATCCCCTGTTGCCTGGGGGCCCCATGAGTTGTCAGTCCGCCCCTGATCCAAGATGTAGTTAGTAGTCTATTTCTGTAGATGTCTATGTACTGGAACCTTCAAATATTTCTCAGTGATGTATCTTTTATCTTTTATTTTTCAGGATCATACCAATAGATATTTCTGGACCAAACAACTCTGTAGCGTATATGAGAATTTATAAAGATGAAGCCTTTACCACCCTGCTCTCAGACAATGACACACTGTATATGAATGATAATGTATACATCTCAGTGGTCATGCCTGAATTGGACGCCAACAATTTTAAGCTCAAGGTGGTGAGAATTTACGTCTCTCCTGGAGAATCAAAGAATCTGCAATACGATTTGCTTGTGAATGGGTAAGTGTACAGAATCCTGAAAAGAACCGGTCATAACAGTTATACATGTAGCACTACCCCCTTAGGAGTCGCTAGAAGATTTGGGTCTCCTTATACTCCTGCACAGCCGGGCATCACGCATGTTCACACAGGCTTGCATCCAGAGCCAGAGATCTGTCCTTGAGCTTTGGTTTTGTTGTTTTATTGAGGGGATTTGAACTGGGATAGGGTGACGGGTGTACAGGATGCCCAAGGGAACCGATAACTGAGGACAACTTCCTGGAACTTTTTACAAGCCTTCTCTGCAGCACAGTCTTTGTTGGAGAGCAAGCCAACGTCTCCTTCGTGTACCGCCCAAGACCGTAGATGAACTTCTCCTCTTCACCCAGCAATCTGGAGGAATCCCTGAACAGGGGATCCGGTTCCTGTCACTTTAAGAGATGAACAGTCACTAGTAGGGGGCTAATCTGGTTTCCCACCAGAGTGCTCCTTCCCCTATCTGCCCAAGGGGTGCAGGGGTACGCACTCAGACCCTCTCCTGTACTGCTTGTGGGTTGGTGGCTGCGACCAGGCCTATCAGCTTTGAGCTTTCCTCCTTTCCAGCTCCAGGCCTGCAGGTGGGTTCCATCCCACTAGGCCCCCTAGCAGCCTTCTTCCTTCAGCCTCACATCTTCCTCTTTATCTTCCACCCAAACTCTCCTGCCACTGACACTTTTAAGGGTGCCCCAGCCCCTTGCCAAGCCTTCTGTTGGGGATTGGCTATGGTCCCTCAAGAGTGCATCCAGCCACTCCTCAGATCCACCGACTGCCTCTAGAGCCTTCCTCCAAAGCTCTAGAACAGGGTGAAATTCCAGAGGGGCTGGCCTGCAGAGCCTCTCAGCTCCTGACCATGGTTTTACCTTCTGGCTATTACACCCAGGCTGCTACTCAGCCTTCCTCACTACCAATTAAACACTAGCTTCCCCTAGCTAAACTAGGAGGGTGCTACATACACAAGTGGGGGATTTCAAGAAATAATGCGTGAGAGGCATGTGACAACCTCTAAATGTCAATGTTGTCAATGATGGGGGTGGAAACACACAACCTGGCTCCCAGTGATGTCCAATGATATTAAAGTGACCCTGTCAGCATATGTATATTCAATATACCTTCTAAAAGAAGACTGCATACACTTACTTTTTCTGTGGCACGTTTCTTTAAGAGCCGCTTCCTCCATGTGGTCACACACCTTTGGGCATGTGAATACCTGCACCCCCTGCCACTCTCTATGGTTTCTTCCTTTACAGTACGGGTGTCAAACTGGCAGCCCTCCAGCTGTTGCCAAACTACAAGTCCAATGAGACATTGCAAGATTGACAGTTACAAGCATGACTCCCAAAGGCCGAGGCATGATGGGACTTGTAGTTTTGCAACAGCTGGAGGGCCACCAGTTTGACACCCCTGCTCTACAGGATGCATGAATTGGCAGGAGGAACCACGGCAAGTGACAGGGGGGAGGATGTATTCATCTCACCCAACTGGTCAAGTACATCCCAAGGATGGTGAAAGGTGAAATGGAAGTTGGGTTGCTGGAAAGGCAAGCATATGCTCTCTTCTTCTAGCATGTATGTTGTACAGAAAAGTGATCCCGTGCTGCCAAGGTTACTTGAAAATGGTTGTAAACCTCATATGAACAGAGCATATCTCTCTATAGTGTGTACTTGCCTCAATCCAAAGCACCAAGTGTCATTTCTGTCTCCTCTATCTTCCCTCTGCTTTCTGCATTCGTCACTTCTGACAGGTAATCCCAATACCACAGAATCCCCCTCCCCCCTCAACCCAGCACACAGAAGGTGATTGACAGCCTCAGCTGTGCACGTTTCCATATGAGACTGTGTAGAGGTCTGTGTGCTTAGTTTCCACTCAGGTCTCAGATTACACTCAGCTCTCCTCTATGATGTGCAGTTTGCAACATCAGATCTCCACCCCCACCTGCTGGATCTGAGAAATAGCCTTTGATCTGTGTGTTTTAGAAGGCTGGAGAAGAGATAAACAGGTACAACTTATGTAGGAGGATTTGCTTCACCTCTGTTGTTTCACCTGTTGATCCTGCCAGAAATGATTCCTGTGCTCTCTGCCTGTGCTGAATTCTCATCAGTTACATTGTTCTTCCCTATTGCTAGAGTCTTAAAGGGGTAGTTCCCCTTTAAGACTCCCATTGTAAACTCATACAGAATATGGAATTCCCATAGTGTAGTATGTATAGAAAAGGTGTTTATTAAATTACAATTGCACTCACGTTTAGATAAAATTCACAAGCACATACTATAGACAGTGGACTCCCGCATCACTTCCGGGCTCAGCTCTGTCACCCGGCTCCGCCCACACGCGTGTCGTCACATGACATGACTTCCTCAGTCGTTCCATATTCTGTTTGAGTTTACTACAGACTGCACTCCTTAAGGACCATAACCTACGGAGGAACAGATCCCAGATCCAGTAACAGCGGGAGTCCACCAAAAAGATCCCATTTTAAGAGAAAGAGGCATTCATGACCTGCGAGCGGACAGGTCCATTTGTGGAGGTGGGTGCAGTGGTGAACGGTGGTGGACATGGTGAAGATTGAACACAGGAGGTGCTATACAAATAGAAAGTGGAGAAGGTCGCACACGTCTTCGTAGCCAAAAGACTGATATGATATTTGAAGACACCTTTACTTTATTTCATTGTGCTCAATCACAAGGAATTCAAATGATTTTGCATGTGTGTTTTTGATTTATGGTCATCTCTATAAGGTTGAGAAGTGTTATGTATCTGCACATGTATGGGATACACAGCCATGGCCAAAGGTTTTGAGGATGACACAAATATTCATTTATCTGCAAGGAAACCCATGCAGTTGTCATTGCTTTGCACAAAAAGAGATTCACGGACAAGGATATTGCTGCTACTAAGATGGCACCTATTTCAATCATTTCTTCACCACTGTGATTTTTATTTTTTTTGCTATATAAATGAAAAAAGTCTAAAAATTTTGAAAAAGTGTTTTTCTTATAACATTTTGCAAATAAATAATATTTCATTGTAAATCTTGGCCAAAATGTATTCTGTTATCTTTTTAGTAAACAAAATAATAACCCAAATTAGTTTATAACCAAAAATTATAATTTTTAAAAAACATTTTTTACATTTTTATTTTTTTTTTATATTATTATTTATGTTTTTGTTTATTACATACTGTCACCCTAGCAGTACACTGTACTACTTGTGGGGGGTGATGAAGATTTTTTCTTTTTTTTACAATGATTGCTTTTACACCCATAAAGGCTGTAAACGCAATCATTTCTCCTTCTCTCTGGCTGCATTCTTGCAGCCATTGAGAAATACTGTGTGAGCTGTGATTGGTCACAGCTTGTCACATGGTACAAAGGCTGTAGTGAATAGCCCTGTACCATGTGACCTCTGTGATCATTCAAAGATTTCACACGTAGGAAGCAATGATGTCAGAAGTGACATCTTGCTTTCTGCAAGTGATCACTAATTGACCAATCAGTGATCACATGATCGGGACATCGCACAGAGGTCCCGTATGACGATCGGTGTTCCACTGTGTCCCAGGGAGCGCACACAAGCAAGGGGTGGGGAGGCCATTTATAAACAGTCACCCGACCCTGCATTGCCACCGTCCAGCCTTTTATATACAACAGTCAGACAGGAAGTGGTTAAGTAGAGAGGTTCAATTGTTGTGAAGAAGGCTTCAGGGTGCCCAAGAAAGTCCAGAAAGCTCCAGGACCGTCTCCTAAAGTTGATTCAGCTGCGGGATTGGGGCACCACCAGTGCAGAGCTTGCTCAGGAATGGTAGCAGGCAGGGGTGGTGCACAGGGAGGAGAAGACTTTTGGAGGATGGCCTGATGTCAAGAAGGGCAGCAAAGAAGTCACTTCTCTCCAGGAAAAACATCAGAGAAGGACTGATATTCTGCAAAAGGTACAGAGATTGGACTGCTGAGGACTGGGGGAAAGTCATCTTCACTGATGAATCCCCTTTCCAATTATTTGGGGCTTCAGGAAAAAGACCTTGTCCGGAGAAGAAAAGGTGAGCGCTACCATCAGTCCTGTGTCCATGCCAGTAAAACATCCTGACACCATTCATGTGTGGCGTTGCTTCTCAGCCAAGGCAGTGGGCTCACTCACAATTCTGCCTAAGAACAAAGCCATGAATAAAGAATGGTTCAAAAACATCCTCCAAGAGCAACTTCTCCCAACCATCCAAGAACAGTTTTTTGAGGAACAATGCCTTTTCAAGCATGATGAAGCACCTTGCCATAAGGCAAAAGTGATAACTAAGTGGCTTGGGGAACAAACATCGAAATTTTGGGTCAATCGCCAGGAAACTCCGCAGACCTTAATCCCATTGAGAACTTGTGGTCCATCCTCAAGAGACGGGTGAACAAAAAAAAACACCAAACTCCAAGCATTGATCATCCAAGAATGGGCTGCCATCAGTCTGGGTGTGGCCCAAAGGTTGATTGGGAGTATGCCAGGGTGAATTATTTATTTCAGGTACTTATAAAGTGCTGGCAATTTTATGCAGTGCTTTACATATATATTGTACATTCACATCAGTCCCTAACCCTCAAGGGTTGTACAATCTAAGGTCCCTAACTTACATTAATACATATACTAGGGCCAATTTAGACAGGATCCAATTAACCTACCAGCATGTCTTTGGAGTGTGGGAGGAAACTGGAGTACCCAGAGGAAACCCACACAGGCACAGGGAGAACATGCAAACTCCAGGCAGGTGGTGCCATGGCTGGGATTTGAACCAACAATGCTAGTACTACCAGGCAGAAGTGCTAACCATTTAGTTACCATACTGCCCATTGCAGAGGTCTTGAAAAAGAAGGGTCAACACTGCAAATATTAACTCTTTGCATAAACTTCATGTCATTGTTAAAAAAAAGCCTTTGACACTTATGCAATTCTTGTCATTATACTTCAATATACCAGAGTAACATCTGACAAAAAGATCGAAAAACACTGAATCAGCAGACGTTGTGAAAATTAATATTTGTGTCATTCTCAAAACTTCTGGCCGGAGCGGAAGGCATATATTGATTAGAAGGGAGGCACAGCATCACTTTGTTGGTATATTTATTCCTGTCCCTTGGTGAGAATGCTGCTTCTCCAGAGGTACAGCGGGGTTAGTGAGCGTTGTCACCCACGATGAACTGGCTGAAATTCGCTTTATGGGTCATAAAATGTGGAAATTTGCAGCTAAACGACATTTAAGTCCCGATGGGTACATAATGGGTACATGCTGTGCACTGTACTATACCACAATATTATGTATCAGTTTCATTTCCTGAATTGTGATATAGCCGGGAGGAACTAAACCTCGATCGTTTCTCTGTCCAGGTGTCCAGCTGGCGGTTTACTAGCTAACCTACTAACCATCATCAGCAATGGAGTCTACACTGAATCTCGGTTTGTTATGAAGTTCTTCCACATTTCTGGATATGACAGTATCGTTCTTTCTGCTGATGTCCTACTCTGCGTAGATAATTGTGTCCCGGTAAGACTGGAAGATGTTCCGTGATGCCGTAAAAAAAAAAATGTGCAGAATTTTATTGTTTTAAAAAAGAGAATCAGTCGGGAGCAGGGGTGGACTGACCATTTGGGAACTTGGGCTCTGCCCGAGGGCCCGGGGACAGTAGGGGATCCCCATGAGATGCCCCTGGTACCTTTTGAGGGGTGGACTGACCATTTGGGAACTTGGGCTCTGCCCGAGGACCCGGGGTCAGTAGGGGGCCCCATGAGATGCCCCTGGTACCTTTCATAGGCTTTTTTGGGTGTGGTTTGACTGTGGGCGAGGACACAGGGGCCCCATAATCCCCTATTGCCCCGGGGGCCCCATGAGGTGTCAGTCCGCCCCTGGTCGGGAGACATGAATTTTTATTGCTGACTTGTTCTTCACCACTTGAGTACCAGCCTGTAATTCCCCTTCATTACCCGGATACATTTCAGTTGTCAGTACTGTGATAGTTTGACCGACGGTTACTCATTCATCCAATGCTGTACCCAAATGAGTTTTATATCATTTTTTGAGACAGAGAGCTTTTTTTGGTGGTATTTAATAACCCCCCCTATTTTTTGTTTTTTTATGTATCCTTTAACCCCCCTGGCGGTATTCCCGATTGTAGCTCGGGGTTAATTATCAGTGCGAAAAGCGGTAACCCCGAGCTACACTCGGGAATACCCTGCAGCGTTGCTCTGTGATCCCTGTTTCACTTACCTTGTCCTTCGTTCCCGCGATGTCCCCCCTGCAGTGTCCCCGGCCATCTCCCCTGACCGATGCCGGCATCCGTCTTCCAGGTTCCAGTCCCTGTGTGCGTTGGGACGTACGGGGGCCGGAACTGGCGGGAAATGTAAAAATTTTAAACAGTGACATTCACAAAATACACTAAAATCACACAGTATAACATTCCTGTATCAAACCATTTCACATACATTTTGTCCCGAGTGCTTTGTCCGGCGCCCTGCCTGCATTGTTACCGCCCTTTCTGCCTGGAAACTGAGAAACGTCCATGGCGTCCAAAAAGCGTCCCTTTAGGTCAGACGCGGTTTTAGACCGGCTAGAGAACAGCGATAGTAAATCAGAACCACTTGCAGAATTGAGTGATAATGATTGGTGGGGGAAATTCCTCATCAGACACTGAAAACGATTCTGCGACTGAGCTCAGCGATGGGCCAACTTGGCGCTCTATTTCACATTTCAGTGTTTTTGGTTTGATTATATTATTGAATTAAATTTATTATTATTTTTTATGATTATTTATTATATTATAATTTATGATTTCGTGTTTCAAATTTTATCATCCCCGGGATGTTTACTAGACTCTTGTTCGGACAAATTTCAGTGAGTTATTCCTAAAAATTACAGGCCTACAATAAAAAAACAACATATTTCCACGCAAAAAAAGTACCGCTTTGAGCAAAGAAAAATTGACATAATCAGACCGCTAGGGAGGTTAAGAAATGGAATACGTCTAGTCCACCTCCTGCACCTCATAATAAAGGGCTATTTAGTCTTTAAATGATAGTAAAGCTTATTATTAATATACTTTTTTTCAGATCAGAATTTATGACCAATGAGTGGTTTTGGAGAGCCGAGTTAGTTATGAAGAGGGCACTTTCCGGTCAGATAAAGCCAGACTCCAAATGTGGATTGAGTCTAACTGGCTTTACCATGGCCGGTTGCAGCTGTTACAGAAACACCCCAATAGAGAATGTTTTTACAATGTTTTTCTGGCTTTTTTGGTTATCAGTGTTCAGCTTGACAGACTTTGCAGAGTAATGCTTATGATAGCCATTGGCAATGACGGCTTCTAACTATGCGGTGCAGACCGGCTAAACCACATTGACATAACCCTCTGCCCTTCTCAAGCCGGCTCAATGGAATTTATGATACTACAAGAATGTATTATCTTCTGCTAAAAAAAAAAAAACTTGAATGGAATTTATCATAACCTGTGTGCGTGTGAAACTGAACTATTCAGTCTTGTGATTTAGTCTCTGAATTATGAACTTTGAAAAAGTTGAAAGGTGAACACCTTGTTCATTAGGACTCCCAATCAGTTTGGAGTTTCTCTGAATTCTCACAGACACAATGAAGGGAGCACCTTATTATTATTATTATTATACGGGATTTATGGCGCCAACAGTATACGCAGCGCTTTACAATATAAGGGAGACAGTACAATTACAATACTTTCAGTACAGAAGGAATAGGAGGGCCTGGCTCGAGGAGCTTACAATCTAAAGGAAGGGGGAGGTAATACAAAAGGTGATAGCTACGGGGGATGATCTGGTGGAGGTGATTCAAGTACAGTTCTTAGGTGGGGGTGGGGTAGGTTTCCCTGAAGAAGTGAGTTTTCAAAGATCGCCTAAAGGCAGACAGGGAGGGGGCTGACCGGACATGCTGTGGTAGGGAGTTCCAGAGGATGAGAGAGTCTCTGGAGAAGTCCTGGAGGCGAGCGTGGTAGGAGGTGATGAGGGAGCTAGAGAGGAGGATATCATGGGAGGAGCAGAGTGGGCGATTTGGACGGTATCTGTGGATGAGGTTGGTGATGTAGCTAGGGGCAGTGTTGTGGATGGCTTTGTAAGCTGTGGTTAGTATTTTGAATTTTGTACATTGGGTTAGAGCAGTGTTTCTCAACTTCAGTCCTCATGGACCCCCAACAGGTCATGTTTTTAGGATTTCCATTATTTTACACAGGTGATTTGATCAGTTTCACTGCCTTAGTAATTACCGCAGCTGTTTCATCTGAGGGAAATCCTGAAAACATGACCTGTTGGGGGTCCATGAGGACTGGAGTTGAGAAACACTGGGTTAGTGGAAGCCAGTAAAGGGATAAAGGGGCAGCAGTCGCTGATTGGTTGGTAAGGTGTATGAGTCTAGCAGCAGCATTCATAATAGACTGAAGGGGGGATAGCCTGTTTAACGGTAGACCAGTGAGGAGGGAGTTGCAGTAATCGAGTGCATGCTTTGGGGTCGTTATTGTCTAGTTCAGGGGGTCAGTCTTGGAGACC
Source organism: Staurois parvus (assembly GCF_062004578.1). Classification (NCBI taxonomy): domain Eukaryota; kingdom Metazoa; phylum Chordata; class Amphibia; order Anura; family Ranidae; genus Staurois; species Staurois parvus. The sequence goes on along the minus strand of NW_028319509.1, from coordinate 31,894 downwards.
AGAAGCTCTAGCAGTAGAAAGGCTCCCACTGACCAGCAGGATACGTACATGCAGAGGCGTCCCTAGGGTTGGTGTCACCCGGTGCGGTAACACGTGGTGTCAACCCTCCAGAGAGGAAGGAGCGGTGCCGGTGTAGCGGTAAAATGAGTATCCCTTGAAGATATGTATCCCCTGAAGCAACTGCACATGTGCCGGTTTCAGGCTGAAGAAGCCGATCTCCGACTTTAGCACAGAGCCGGCGATCGGCTTCTTCGGCCTGAAACCGGCACATGCGCAGTTGCTTCAGGGGATACTCATTTTATTGCTACACTGGGGTGAGGGCAGCTGTCACTGTGCCGGCATCCTGCTCCTGCACCCCCTGTGATGGTGTCACCCGGTGAGGTCCACACCCCCCTAGGGATGCCACTGCGTACATGATCCGGCCAACCTGGCACATGATGTGGGTTCACCCAAGGTGCGGTGCCTAAGCAGTAACGGATATTCACCAGAGCTCCTGATGGTGGAGATGGGTTTTGCTGCATGTTAGTACCAGGTCACGGTCCTCAGGATGGCCCCACCAGGAGGTGAGCAAGCTGGGGTCCAGTAGTAGATATTGCAAGTAGAGAGAAGCAGGAGCGTAGTCAGTAAACGAGCCAAAGGTTGCCAGAAAGTGGTTGTAGGTTGGGATCAAGCGGAAGTGTAGTCAAGGAACCAGCCAAAGACTGATAACGAGTGATAGTTGAGATAAATACAGCCGCAGGTATGGAAGGAGTAAGATATCGGCCAGAGAAAGAGCACAATAATCGGTCGGACAGGAAGTGCAAAGGCATGGCTTAAATAGGAAGTTCATGGAGGACCAAGGAGTTAAATGTATACCAGAAACAAGGTACAAGATGATATTATCCAATGAATCAGACAGGACACTGTCCAGCATCTCAGGTGACTCATCAAGAAGAGCTGCTGCCAGATGCAGCAGAGGTCATGGGTTCAGATCTTGGATCTGCCCATTAGCCTCATTGCTTTAATGCCAAGTTAGCCACTGACCCAAATAAAGTGTGTAGCCAGTGAAGTCATAACTCAACCTGCATACTTGATGATGGGTCAGTGACTGCCAAGGTGGTGAAGCCCCAGCTTGCATCTCAAAAACAAGGCACAGTACCCAAATTTCTGTAGTTGGTACTTACCGATCCACACAACCTGCTGACCATCACTAATCTGAACCTCTACTATTTGAACAACAGTGTAGAAAATGTGACAGAGGTTTCAACCCTTTCTTGCTCTACCATAAACTACAAAATAAAGATTTGGATGGAGTTATACTTGAATTGACATCTATTTTATAAAGAAGGAATACCACTGACCAACAAATCTATGATTCTTCAGGCACTTGTGAGACACCTGTGATGCGTCATGAGTTCAGGTCATAAATAGTTCCTTTGCAATGAGCCGCAATTACTCCGCTACACCCGCTTGACCAAAGGATGCAGACTCCTAAACAGTAAGTTATCCTTTAATATAAACAAACAAGGATGCAGCCACCAGGGGTGGACTGACAACTCATGGGGCCCCCGGGCAATAGGGGATCATGGGGCCTCTGTGTCCTCGCCCACATACAAACCACACTCAAAAAAGCCTATCAAAGGTACCAGGGGCATCTCATGGGGCCCCCTACGGACCCTGGGCCCTCTGGCAGTGCCCCAGTGCCGAATGGTCAGTCCACCCCTAGGAGCCACTCAACTTCAAAGAGTCCAAGATGCATTTATCAGTATCACTCGATACAAAGAAAACCCACCTGATCTTCCCATGAGTTGCACTCTGTCAGGGACCATCGCGACGCATGGGTCTGCACATGCGTAGGTGTCTGTCAAGACATGCAGGCAGCAGGGCACTAGGACCCAGGCGCACCCGTCGCCTATGACGGTGCTGGCCAGGCACTAGGACCTAGGCTGCGCCTGTCAGGTGCAGGGCAGGCTACTTAAACCAGCCCTGCACAGACACATGTATGGTCTGATCTGATTCCTGTGTTCCTGTATTCTGTTACTGAAGATTCGTTGCTGACCTGCCTGGACCTGACCTCTGCTGACTTCTCCTGCTCTGACCCCTGGCTAAGTTTGACCTCTCTTTGGATATCCCTACCTGATCTGAACTACTGGTACCGACCCCGGTGAGTGACCTGACTATTCTTCTGCCTGCTGCCTTGTACTACGCTGACCTCTCTGTTACCGACCTGGCCCGTCTGACCATGCTCATCCGTCCATCCATCCGGCACAGATCCAGCCATCCCTGCTTCCGCCTTCGGCCTCTTCACGTCAGGCTCTCCACCTGCACAGACCCCCGGCGGATTCCTCTACCACAGACGGGTGTACTCAGGGGCCGCGACCTGGTTCCAGTCTGCTCCAAGTCCATCCCCACCATCAGGGGCCCTGGTGAACAAGCAGGCTGGGGCTTAGACTCCGCGCTCTGGGGAATCCTGTCCTGTGGGCTGCTAGAGGTACCGCCAGGCGGTTGCTAACACACTCCAACAAGAGCTCAGTCAAAGAGGTCATAGAGCAGCCTTTCTCAACCTTTGACATGGAGGAACCCTTGAAATAACTTTTTGTCTTCAAGGAACCCCTGCTAATAAATATTTGTTATTTATTATTATTTATATTATGTTCAGCTCACAGTACATTATTGTGATGGTCACTGGGAAGAATGCTTCTTACATTTGTGATCATCAGGAAGAATCCCCCTAGAGATAGCTAAAAAGATCATTGTTGTCATTGGTAACTCATCTGAGAACCATAAATCTCTTTTTTTGCTCAAGGAACCCCTGGCAACCTCTGAAGGAACCCTAGAGTTCCACGGAACCCTGGTTGAGAAACTCTGTCATAGAGAGTTCGTATGACTAAGCTCCTGTTAGAGTGAAATGCGTAAACGGAAACAGGTGGATTTTCTCTGTATCGGGTGATACTAATAAATGCAGCTTGGACTCTTTGAAGTTGAGCGAGTGTAGCAGAGTAATTGGAACTCATTTCAAAGAACTTGTTTTTGACCTGAACTCACAGCGCATCTTGGACTTTGAAGTTGAACAACTCCACCCTTGTTTGTCTACTATTGAGAAATAGGTTCTTGAGTAAAAAGGTTAAAAATAAATAAATAATAAAGTACAAAGTGCGGTAACTCAATTCAGCCGATTGGCAGTGTTCTGTTCTCACAATTACACCTCCTTTTTGAATACGATCAACAGTGTTTCTAATTCACAAAGCTAAAAAAAAAATGAAAGTATCAAAGGTTCAGCCACCCGTGTTGGTGTGATGGCAAGAAGCCCACAAATTTGTGTATGTAATGGTCATGAAAGTTTAGTTAAAAAGTAGAATACTTTTATGTATTCCTTTTATATATTTTGTTTTTGATTACAGGTCTGCACAGAGGGTAACCCACCTACAGTCTCTTCAAATACAAGTAAGTCATCTTAACATCTTGTGGTATTTAGGGTCTGGATCACTAGCCAGTCATATATTAGTAAAACAGTCTTTATTTTTATCACAAAAACAGCTTACCTTTAGCCTAAAACAAGCAAAATAGTCCAAAAACAAAGCTTTGGATCACCACCAGCATAACCTTGTCCCACAACAGGGTTTAAAGTTCCCTCCTGCTTCAGGGGTCCAGAAAAAGGTTACAGAAATCAAACAGCCCACAGCCCTCTTACAACTGTGTCAAGTTCCACATAGCACATCTCATGGACACCTACTGGCTGCTTCCTACCTCTTTCAGCCCTCTCTTGCGGGCAGGTTAGCCCTTTCAGGTTCAAGGTACACCTAGTCAGGGTTTGGAGACTCTTTCCCAAGAAGGATCCATCTGAGCCATTCCATTACCCATATCAGGACAGAAAATGGTTGTAAATCCAGTCATTTCACAGGGTATACAGTATGTACGGTCTCAGGTGATACACAGAGATTAAGCAAATCCTCCTACATAAGTTGTACCTGTTTATCTGCAGCTTTCTCTTCTCTACAGGCAAGTGCAGAATTTATACAGCTTGTCTGAGCTCTCAGAAAGCGGGGGGCAGGGAGCTGAAGTCATACTTTTTGCATAGTGGGATAAGACAAGAACTTGCATTGGCTCTTTATTGCATTTTTTGACCCTGGAGGGGACCCTGGGGAGATTTTCCACCATTTCCTGTTGAAGTAACAACATTATCTCAAGGAAAGGAAATGAGGGGTACGGAAAATGGGTGATTAAAGTTCACTGTTTTAATACCACATATACTATATATATATACAGTTGCAAGAAAAAGTATGTGAACCCCTTGGGATTACGTGGAGTTTTGCATGAATTGGGCATAAAATGTGCTCTGAACGTCATCTAAGTCACAACAATAGAAGAACACAGTCTGCTGAACATAATACTACACAAACATTGGATGTTGCCATGGTTTATTTGCACATAACATGTAAACATTCACAGTGCAGGGAGGAAAAAGTATGTGAACCTTTGGACTTAATAACTGGTTGACCCTCCTTTGGCAGCAATAACCTCAACCAAACATTTCCTGTAGTTGCAGATCAGACCTGCACAACGATCTGGAGTCATTTTGGACCACTCCTCTTCACAAAACTGTTTCAGTGTAGTAATATTCTTGGGATGTCTGGTGTGAATCGCTCTCTTAAGGTCATGCCACAGCATTTCAATCGGGTTGAGGTCAGGACTCTGACTGGGCCACTCCAGAAGGCGTATTCTGTGCTGTTGCAGCCATTGTTTTGTTGAATTACTTGTATGCTTTGGGTCATTGTCCTGTTGCATCACCCATCCTCTGCAGAGCTTCAGTTGGCGGACAGATGGTCGTAGGTTTTCCTACAAAATGTCTTGATAAACTCTGGAATTCATTTTCCCATCAATGACAACAATCCGTCCAGGCCCTGAGGCAGCAAAGCAGCCCCAAACCATGATGCTCCCTCCGCCATGTTTTACAGTGGGGATGAGGTTTTGATGTGGGTGTGCTGTGCCTTTTTTTCTCCACACATAGTGTTGTATGTTCTTCCCAAACAACTCAATCTTGGTTTCATCTGTCCACAGAATATTTTGCCAGTAGTGCTGTGGAACATCCAGTTGCTCTTTTGCAAACTTCAAACGTGCTGCAATATTCTTTTTGGACAGCAATGGCTTCCTCCGTGATGTCCTCCCATGTACTCCATTCTTGCTTAATGTTTTCCTTATTGTAGATGTGTCAACAAAAATCTAAGCATGTGCCAGAGATTTCTGTAGGTCTTTAGCTGACACTCTGGGATTCTTCTTTACCTCATGCAGCATTCTGCGCTGTGCTCTTGCAATCATTTTTACAGGACGACCACGCCTAGGGAGAGTAGCAACAGTGCTAAACTTTCTCCATTTGTAGACAGTCTGTCTTATCATGGACACATGAACATCAAGGCTTTTGGAGACGCATTTGTAACCCTTTCCAGCTTCATGCAAGTCAACAATTCTTGATCGTAGGTCTTCTGAGAGCTCTTTTCTGTGAGGCATGGTTCACATCAGACAGTGCTTCTTGAAACCAGTAAACCCAAAACAGGTGTGTGTTTTTTAAGGGCAGGACAGCTGTCAGCAACACATCCAATATCATCACACTGATTGGAGTCAAGGTTGGCTCACTCCTGGCTCCAATTAGCTCTGGGAGAAGTCGTTAAGCTAGGGCCTCACATACTTTTTCCTCCCTGCACTGTGAATGTTTCAATGTTATGTGCAATTAAACCATGGCAACATCTAATGTTTGTGTAGTATTATGTTCAGCAGACTGTGTTCTTCTATTGTTGTGACTTAGATGACTTTCAGAGCACATTTTATGCCCAATTCATGCAAAACTCCACGTAATCCCAAGGGGTTCACATACTTTTTCTTGCAACTGTATATATATATATATATATATATATATGTGTATAAATTAAAAAAAATATGAAATCCTTGGATCAACTCTCCAACCGTGTAAATCCTCCCATGGTCCCCCCTTGTTGGGACCCCATGACTGGTGCCCACTTGTTGGTCTGCAAGGGTGGACAGCCACATCTATCCCTCATTCTTTTTTTCCTTTCTATAACTTTAGATCCTACCTCCCCAACCCTCTCCTCCCTTATTTTTCTGAACAATACTACTGTCCTCCTACCCCTCCTCCCTAGATATCTAACCATGCCTCCCGGGAACCCCCTTCCAAGGGACATAACAGACCTCCAATTACCAATGATGTATATAGTTCTTTGCAGATGGGAGCACTGACACCACTTTCCCATATCCAGTTCCCCTTCTCCATTTTTAGTACTATAATGTTTGATATTTGCTTCATAATGTATATCATAGTAAACATGTTACATATGTATTAAAATGTTTGGTATATGTTCTATACAATTTTTACACATATAAACCTCAACATGCATTGTTCAAAATGTAATGTTTTGACTTGTTAAAACAAAAAAAGATTAATGAATAAAAAGTCATTAGTCTTTCCAAATATGAGTTCAACATCTAACTACGTTAGTACACATTGAGACTTGAATATACCAGATTTCCCGTCTTGTCACTATGTCACTGTCAGAACAGCCAGTGCAGTTGCCATTTCTCTGGTAGGCTGGCCTATGCGGTTGCCATGTCCATGGTAGGGCGGGCTTATGAGGTTGCCATGTCCATGGTAGGCTGGCCAATGAGGTTGATATGTCCCTGCTAGGTTGGCTTATGAGGTTGCCAGGTTCCTGGTAGACTGGCTTGTGAGGTTGCCATGTACCTGGTATACTGGCTTGTGAGGTTGCCATGTCCCTTGTAGGCTTAGCTGTGAGGATACCATGTTCCTTGTGGGCTGGCTTATGAGGTTGCCATGTTCATGGTAGGCTTGCCTATGAGGATGCATGCCATGTCCCTGGTGGGCCGGTTTCTGAGCTTGCCATGTCAATGGTGTGCTGGCCGATGAGGTTAACATGTTACTGATCGGCTGGCCAATGAGGATGCCATGTCCCTTGTGGACCAGTTTATGAGGTTGTCATGTCCATGGTAGGCTGGCCTATGAGGTTGACATGTCCCTGGTGGGCCAAATTATGAGGTTGCCATGTCCATGGTGTGCTGGCCAATGAGGTTGACATGTCCCTGGTAGGCTGGCATATGAGTTTGCTATGTCCCTGGTGGGCGGCTTTTGAGGTTGCCATGTTCCTGGTAGACTGACTTATGAGGATGCCATGTTCCTGGTAGGCTGGCCAATGAGGATGCCATGTCCCTAATAGGTTGGTCTAGGAGACTGACATGTCCCTGGTAGACTTGCTTATGAGGTTTCCATGTCCATAGTAGGCTGGCATATCGGGTTGCCATGTCCATAATAGGCTGGCTTTTGAGATTACCATATCCCTGGTGGGCCGGCTTATGAGACTGCCATATTCCTGGTAGACTGGCTTATGAGGATGCCATGTCCCTGGTAAGCTGATCTAAAAGGATGCAATGTCCCAAGTTGGTTTGGTCTATGAGGTTGCAATGTGCCTGTAAGGTTGGTCTTTGAGGATGCCTTGTCCCTGGTAGGTTGGTCTATGAGGATGTCATGTCCCTGGTAGTTTGGTCTATGAGGATGCCATGTCCCTGGTAGGTTGGTCTGTGAGGATGCCATGTCCCTAGTAGGTTGGTCTACGAGATTGACATGTCCCTGGTAGACTTGCTTATGAGGTTGCCATGTCCATAGTAGGTTGGCCTATCAGGTCACCATGTCTATAGTAGGCTGGCCTATGAGCTTGCCATGTCCCTTGTAGGTTGGTGTATGTGGTTGCAATGTTCTTGGCAAGGTGTCACAAACATGTCTTAGTCAGGTTACGTCAATTTTTTTTACAATGCTCAAGAAAGAATGCTCCAATTGCTTGTCAATGTTCCTAGAAGTCATGCTGTATATAAGTGGGACATATATCTAAATAATCACACACCCTGGTCAGCACTGGCCACCCTCTGGTTGAGGCTGATCATTGATATCTGTGGTCTTTCCTCTATGTAGGGGAGATCTGAGTTGGTTCATACCAATCCTATGTGTGGGGGAGTAACATGAAAATCTGAGGGCTAAGTAAGCTGGGAAGAGAGACAATGTAGAGGGTGAGAATAATCACTGGTGTGGGTACATATATGAGATTTGGAACCTTTCACCCATCAGAAGCAAAAGGAAACACTCCAGGTAGAGGAACATGTGACAGTGCTGGTGCTCGGTGATTGGCTCAGTGCTGTCAGATGGAGGCTGGAAGGGTCCTCTGCCCTCTGTAAGCTCTGACTGGAGTAACTGGTATATAACACCATAAATCTAATGTACTGTATATAATAATGGTACTGTATATACTGTATGTCATTCACTAATGAGTTACTAAACATTTGTTCTTGGTTTTCCATTGCTGGCAACACCAGAATACCAATCAATGTTTAAATCTTGTAATATACCTCAGATGATCCATTATATACAGTACCCTTTTCTGTATTTCCAGCTTGTGAAAATGAAACCTGCGCCAGTGATGAGTACTGCGATAGCAGCGGCACCGCCTGTCAGTGTAATTCCACCATCTACCCCTATGCAGGTATAGTATGCTATAATCCAATGGCCATAAAGGGGGCTGAATGACACATTGCATGCTTTACACTACGGCATCCGACGCTTTGCATTGCACTTGGTGATGGAAGGCTTGGATGCAGCTGCTCGGCCATGGAAACCCATTCCATGAAGCTCTCTACGCACTGTTGTTGGGCTCATCTGAAGGCCACACCAAGTTTGGAGGTCTTTAGCTATTGACTCTGCAGACAGTTCGTGACTTCTGCGCACTGTGACTGTTGTTCCCAGTGGCTTCCACTTTGTTATAATCCCACTAACAGTTGAGCGTGGAATATTTAGTAGCCAGGAAATGTCACGGATGGACTTATTGCCCAGGTTGCCACCTATCACGGGACCACTCTTGGAGTCACTGAGCTCCTGAGAGCGACCCATTCTTTCACCAATGTTTGTAGAAGCAGTCTGCATGCCTAGGGGCTTGATTGTATACACCTGTGTCCATGCAGGGGATTGGGACACCTGAATCACATGACATGGAGGGGATTGGAACACCTGAATCACATGATTGGGAGGGGATTGGAGCACCTGAATCACATGATATGGAGGGGATTGGAGCACCTGAATCACATGATATGGAGGGGATTGGAACACCTGAATCACATGATTTGGAGGGCGGGCCCGATACGTTTGACAATATAATGTACCAGTGATCACTGGTAGGACTGCCTTAAATACTATTGCAACGTGATTAGCACAGCCAGGCAACTAGCATTTTTATAGCTACCCTCCAGTCAGGAGCTAAATACATGGATAAAATACACATATAGAAGCTGTTTTTCCTTCCAGGTGATTTGTATTTCTCTCCATCTTGTCCTAAGATTTACACAGCCCTGTATGCCAGGACAGAAGATGTGATACCTCTCTTCTGCTGTTAAGTAACATTCAGAGGTCTTGTCCCTTCCCCACCCTGCGACTGGACAGTGAAAGGAGAAGCAGCAGATGGATGAGCTCTATCACTCTGCTCTCTCCTCCTGTCAACATGCTCCCTGCACTGCAGCACTGGCTTCTTCTAGTGCTTCTCCCTGTCCCAGTCTGAGCTCTGCTGTACAGGGGAGTCCAAGAGCCTAATATCAGGTTGATTTCAGGCGCTTAGAGCGCTGACATTTACAAGTAGTATTAATTTGTGTGTTTTATAATCTTCTCAGACTTCAGCTTGAAAGGAAGGCCAGCAATGACAGCTCTCATGACCAGGGCCGTGGATAAGGGGGCACCACCAGTCCTCCTGTACGAGGTCCAAGCCAGTAGGGGGGCCCAGGCAGCTGGGTAAAACAGATGTCGGCAGGGAGGGTGTTCGGCATGGCAGGGGGGGGGGTTGGGGGCAATTACTGGAACCGATCCCCTGTATGACTCTCTCTGCAGCAGCTGAAAGCTGGCATCTCCTCTCCCTCCTGCTGGCTTTCAGCTGCTGCAGAGAGAGCCATACAGGGGATCAGTTCCAGTAATTGCCCTCCCAGTGCATCCATCACCCGCCCTGTGCGCCATACATTTCCCCCTCCTGCCCCCTTGTGTGCCCCCACCCCCCGCAGTGTTACCAGCTTCCCTCCTCTCCTTCCCAGCTGCAAGCACTCAATATGATCCTTCAGGATGGGGAATAGGGGGAAGCGTCTAGTAAATATGTCACATTTACCAGCCCCTTCCTTTCCTGAATGAAGACAATCAGTGATTGGTATAGATCACTCACCGTGTTCATTCATAACCGAAAAGCATAAAAAAACCAGTTACTTTGGTATTCTGTTAGGAAAAAAATTAAAATTGAAATTTCAGAGCTTTTAGATGACGAATAATAATAATAATAATGACAATATTACTTATTATCCTTGTTGTCACCACTGTTATTATCCAAAAATATTGAATACATTTACATGTTTGGTTTTGTTAGGGAATGGTCCCGCTCCAACGATTCAGTGCAGTAGAGGAATTCTAAATATATTTGTATCAAAATGTTGGCTGGAAAGAAATAATTACAACACATCGAGTATAAGGCTGGAGAATCCCGATTGTTCGGCTACAAGAGAGATTGTGAATGACACGGCCCAGATGGATTTTCACCGATCGCTGATGGCTAGTGACTGCAACACCATTGTAGAGGTAAGTCTGGGACATTAAAGAGAACCTGTCATCAACTGAAACGCTAGCAAGTAAAACACAGAAACGTCAAATGTTCTTAATTGCAATGCTCTTTTTCCATATTTTTTTAAAGTAGCTACCGGTGGAGGAGGGAAGGGGGGCACTATAGAGCAGCCATTTTTAATCAGGGTTCTGTGGAAGCCTAGGGTTCTTCCATATGTGGTTTGGGGTTCCTTGAGCTGTGGATAACCAACCTCCTATCTCCCGGTGTCTGCTTAGCTCCAGGTCCAACACCACTTGGCAGTGCCAGTAGCATGAATGCAAGGGCAGCATTCTGGCCCCTGATGGACTAAGCTGCAAATCCCTGGGATCTGAAAGTTATTTCAAGGGTTTAAAAGGCTGCTATGGAGTGATACTTGGGTGACATCCCTGGATCTGCTGTCATCACATACAAAATCGCAGCACTCATCAACAGTCTTGATGCTTATGGATAGAGGCTCCTAATTATTTATTACAAGTATACATTCATGAGCCACTTTATTAGGTCCTCCTTGCTAGTACCAGGTTGGACCCCTTTTTGCGTTTAGAACTGCCTTCATTCTTCGTGGCAAAGATTTAACAAGGTGGTGGAAATATTCTTCAGAGATTTTGCTCCATATTGACATGATGGCATCACGCAGTTGCTGCAGTTTGGCAGCTGCACATCCATGAACTGTTGATACAAGGCAGGATGGATCCACCACACCATGACACCACCACCACCAGCCTGAACTGTTGATACAAGGCAGGATGGATACACCACACCGTGACACCACCACCACCAGCCTGGACCATTGATACAAGGCAGGATGGATCCACCACACCATGACACCACCACCACCAGCCTGAACCGTTGATACAAGGCAGGATGGATCCACCACACTATGACACCACACTATGACACCACCAACACCAGCCTGAACCATTGATACAAGGCAGGATGGATCCACCACACCATGACACCACCACCACCAGCCTGAACTGTTGATACAACGCAGGATGGATACACCACACTATGACACCACCAACACCAGCCTGAACTGTTGATACAAGGCAGGATGGATCCACCACACCATGACACCACCACCACCAGCCTGAACTGTTGATACAAGGCAGGATGGATACACCACACCGTGACACCACCACCACCACCAGCCTGGACCATTGATACAAGGCAGGATGGATCCACCACACCATGACACCACCACCACCAGCCTGAACTGTTGATACAAGGCAAGATAGATCCCCCACACCATGACACCACCACCACCAGCCTGAACCGTTGATACAAGGCAAGATAGATCCCCCACACCATGACACCACCACCACCAGTCTGAACTGTTTATACAAGGCAGGATGGATCCACCACACCATGACACCACCACCACCAGCCTGAACCGTTGATACAAGGCAAGATAGATCCCCCACACCATGACACCACCCCCACCAGTCTGAACTGTTGATACAAGGCAGGATGGATCCATGCTTTCAAGTTGTTTACACCAAATTCTGACCCTACTATCTGAATGTCGCAGCTGAAACCCAGACTCATCAGACCAGGCAATGCTTTTCCAATCTTCTCTTGTTCAATTTTGGTGAGCCTGTGCGAATTGTAGCCTCCGTTTCCTGTTCTTAGCTGACAGGAGTGGCACCTGGTGTGGTCTTCTGCTGCTGTAGCCCATCTGCTTCAAGGTTCAATGTATTGTGCATTCAGAGATGGTATTCTGCATGCCTTGGTTGTAACGAGCGGTTATTTGAGTTACTGTTTCCTTTCTATCATCTGGAACCAGTCTGTCCATTCTCCTCTGACCTCTGACCTCAACAAGTTATTTTCCTCCACACAACTGCCACTCACTGGATATTTTCTCTTTTTCAGACCATTCTCTGTAAACCCTAGAGATGGTTGCGCGTGAAAATCCCAGTAGATCAACAGTTTTTGAAATACTCAGACCAGCCTGTCTGGCACCAACAACCATGCCATGTTCAAAGTCACTTAAATCCTCTTTCTTCCCCATTCTGATACTTGGTTTGAACTGAATTTGTGTTACCGAGCAATTGAACAGTTGGACATAATAAAGAGGCCAGTGATTGTATATAGCGCCAGCCAGGGCCGGATCTAGCAAATATGATCTGGGGGTTCAGTAAAAGTCAAGGTGCATCCATCAGAGTTCCCTCTTACATCAGGCTGGGTTTCAGCTGCCCCATCAGAGTGCCCCCTTACATCAGGTGCCCCTATCAGAGTGCCCCCATACATCAGGGTCCTCATCAGAGTTCCCTCTTACATGAGATGTCCCCATCAGAGTTGCTGGGTCTTGTCCTAACCAATGATGATGGGTTGGATTTGGTGTTGGACCTGGAACTATGCCGGCATCATCAGATCGGAGGTCAGTTAGTCACAGCTCGAGAAACCCCTAGTAACCTCTGTAGGAACATTAGGGTTCCACAGAACACTGCTTGAGAAAGCCTGCTCCATAGTATTTCCCTTCCTTTGGCTTGGTGGTGTGGTGGCTTCCTCCTTCCCAATTCCCAATAGAATTGAGAGATAAGGGTAGGATTTCACGTAACTCTATAATGAATGTCAGAAATGGAAGTATTGATTTAGCACGCAATCATTGGTTTCTGGTCCTCAAGCAGCTCCCTGAAGAGCTCTGGTGGTGATTTCCTCAACTCTGTAACGCCAAGAAAATTGAACGGCTTTACTGTAATGACTATGTCACCATCATAGTTGACGCCCCTACTATGGAGGTGGCCAGCTACTGGCTGATTTGATTAAATTACGTATTCCTGTCTGGTGAAACCATTGTCACTGGGGCAAGCAAGGGATGATAAGTAACATTTGACAGTGGTTCTCATAACCTCCTCATTTAGAACTAGAAAGTTTTGGCTGGACGTGTATTTTATAGTTATTCTAGAAGCAAAGTTTCATGGGTTCGGTGGATCCTGTGATGCCAGCAGGTAGCAGAAGGATCTCATAGGTCTAGGTTACAGGATTCTTTGGCCTCTACCAGATTTCCTGATGCTGGGGATGGATTTGGTGGTAGGACATATCCTAAGTGGTGGCTCTTACTGGTCACAGCTGACCACAGGCTGCATTTAATTTGACCTCAAGCTCTGTGCGGACATTTGGGAGAGGCAGTGAGCCAATTCTAGAAGCAGGTTATGGAGTTGAGAGAAATCCCTTTTGTATACTGTTGGCTTGGCTTCAAGAAAAAAGAATATTACTGAATAGTAATTATTCCTTGGCAGCTTTAGGGTTCGAGGCTTGATTCAGATTGCAAAAGCTAGGTCATATTTGATAATGTCTAATAAGAACATATAGAAAAATGATCAATCAAAAAGCTCCTATACAGCCACAAAACACTACCTCCTCCCTAGGAAGTGAATAAACTAATAAATGTACTTTTTGTGATAAACTTACCAATAATCCCAATCTATCTCAAAATTTCAATAAACCCACATAATTCAAAAGGTGATGATCAAATCTGAATTAGAATAATAATAAATCTCCCTCTAATATATATTCAAAATCATCAAATATAACAATCAAAATTACAAAAATAAAATAAAATAAAATATATATAAAAGTGTCCAAATCACCAAAAATTAATAATAATAATAATAAGTGTCCAAATCGCCAAAAAGGTATGTAATATAAATAAATAAATGTCCAAAAATCCCAAGAAAACAAAAACGTTCTTTATGTGTTCAGTGAAGCAAGACGATACTCCAAAAATGCCTTTGTTATCCTCAAAAGTAAAAAGAAAAATATATCATAGTGTAATATCCTCAAACATATATATATGCTTCACACTGTGCAAAACTCAAATCACACCAAAAATAGTGAAAAATCAATAAATCAAAATAAACGTGAGAACTCGTGATCACTCCAATCTCAGGTGAATAGTGATACTAGGTACCAATATCCTATACACTCCAGCCAAAGTAGATGCTAAATACCATTACCCTCTTATGGTATATTCAGGCATATACTGTTAGATAGGAAAGCCATTCCTCCATCACTCTTATCTCGGGGTATTCCTCATATGGACAAAGAGACGGCTCAATCAGGCAGATTTCATAAAAAGATATAAATTTATTCCACACTTACATGTAAAAATCACTTTATCCAGCTCTCTGTACAGATTATGTATTAATATATAGAAAAATGGTCTGTCTAGCAGTTATAAGTTATGACAACATTTAACAAAAATTAAATTTTCTTTCAAAGCAGAGCTCAGGCAAGAAGCAAAATACATAGAAGGTTACCGATATACCTGCCCAATGATTTCAATGTAACTTTGTCCAGCCATTCCGGTGCTTTGCACAGCTTTGCTACTTCCAGGTTTAGAATTTCTACTTCCTGGGTCATCTGTCTTCTCATTGGTTGGAGGGGATGATGCTGATTCGCTGTCCAATGAGTGGGGGGGGGGGAGGCGGAGAGAAGACTTTGGAAACTGAACTGATGAACCAATAAGAGAAATGAACTGTGTGTGTTACCTGTATGGCTGGACAGTGTAGAAAATGTTTGTAAATTACAAGACTGGATGGATAGAATTCGAAATCCATTGGCAGATAAAACAGTAAAAAATAAAATAAAATAAAAGAATAAATGAAAATAAATAAATAATAATTGTGTGTATGTATGTATGTATATATATATATATATATATATATATATATATATATATATGTGTGTATATATATATATATATATATATATATATATATACACACACACACATATACTATATATATACTGTATATCAGGGCTTGACAAATTTTGCTTTGAATCTAGGAGTTAGCTAAAAAAGTTAGATGCTAGTTTTTTTTAGCATAGCGTGGGTTGTCAGCGCTTGGGCAAGGCAACTTTTGGGCGACAAGCTTCACGCGATGCGATTTGCACGACAGTCACGACAAACCGCACTACGTTTTAGGTGCCATTGGAAATAATGGCACCTGAACTTGCGTTTTGCGATCACAGCCATTCTGCCGCCAATCCTAAAATGCCCAGGTGTGAATGGAGCCGCTGTGGTTCACACATATGCGATTCTGGAACAGTTTTCAAACTCACAGAATTGCATGGCAGGCTAGATAGTATGAGTTCTGTAATGGAACCGACCCCAGATTGCACTTGGGTACTTCCGTTAGAATACAGCTTCCCCGTCCGAACACCACAGCAAACACCAGTCTTGAAGTAAACCAGGAAATAAACTACTTTATTTTAACACAGATACAAGATATTCAAGGGAACAACCCCCCCCCCCCCCCCCCCGCATAATGACACAGGGCGGGGCAATCTACATTTAGTACCAAGAGACACACCAGCAGACAGTCCCATCAGGAGGGAGGGCTGCTGGAAACACCCCCCACCAAGCCAATACACAAACACATACATCCCATAATAGTTTGCTACCAAGCCAGACACGCAATAGACCAATGGGATGCAACCATATGGCATTAAACAATCAACAACCCCCACCCCAATATTAGGACAGATCACCCTGAACCTCTAACAGGCACAGGGTGACTTACACATAAGAGGGATATGGGGAGCTGAGACAGGGGTCTCCCCACCTGTCCAAAGTGAGCTGTGTTCCATGGGCCCCCCACCCAAAATGACTCCCATCACAAGTACCGATTGAGGTAGTTCACACAGATGCGATCCACACGCATTGAGTGCCATTACAAAAAGGGTCCTGTGTGACTTTATAGCGTTTTTTTCCAGACTCGCAAGTGATAGAGTAGAGTGACTTGCGGAGATAGGTGTTCACATAGGAGTGCTATTGACAGGAGTGTTTGCATTGAAGTCAATGGGAGGCATTTTTGCATTGAAGTCAAATAGAGGCCTTTTTGCACTGAAGTCAATTGGAGGCGTTTTTGCATTGAAGTCAATGGGACGCGATTTTTGCATTGAAGTTAAATAAAAGACTTTTTGCACTGAAGTCAATGGGAGGTGTTTTCGCATTGAAGTCAATGGGATGCGATTTTGCATTGAGGCAGTGTGGAGCCCAGGCTCCAAGACGCAATTTCTAGTTGCCATGGCGACCTGGCACCTGGGATTTGTCAAGCCCTGCAGTATATATGCATGTCAACTATGTAATTTGCTGCTTGCTTGGATCATGACTTGAAAATTAAATTTGTCTAATTTGTAATTGAACTGTGTTATGGGCAGCCCAGTGGCTAAATGGTTAGCACTTCCACCTGGCAGTATTAAGGTCATCGGTTCAAATCTCAACCACGGCACCACCTGCCTGGAGTTTGCATGTTCTCCCTCTGCCTGCGTGGGTTTCCTCTGGGTACTCCTGTTTCCTCCTACACTTCAAAGACATGCTGGTAGGCAAATTGGCTCCTGTCTATATTGGCCCTAGTATGTGTATGTATGAATGTGAGTTATGGGCAGGGACTGATGTGAATGTACAATATATATGTAAAGAGCTGTATAAGTACCTGAAATAAATCAACAAACCCCTTTTGTTCAATTCCCCTCAGGGTTATGAATATTCTCATTCAGTTAAATTATTAATCTTTTTTCTCTCTCCACAGATAAATGGGACCCATGCCACATACTGGAACACATTGTATATTTTTGCCAATAATGTTCTAATTCAAACACGGGAAGATTACGCCAAGCGTGTTTCCTGCACCTTCCCGCTGTATAGGACCTATGATATGGTCACACTGAGGCCAATAGCTGGGTATTTATTCATTGTTACTACTTGAGATACAGAGATAGGCCTGCTTAAAATAGATTTTCACACGTCTGAAAATGTATGAAACAAGCAAGGAGTATTTTTGTAAAGAAAACCCACAAAAAACTTGCATTGTCATTAGTCCAGAGAATGTGCATGTACATCCATTTAGTGGAAAATGGACAAATATGAATGTTATAAGACATGTTTTTGCTCCAGGATGAATGTCCTTTTATTATGGGCAGAAGAAAAATACTGCATTGAGGGCAATAGATGGAGTACAAATAGTTTTGTAACAATAGATACAATCTGACCATCGCCTACATCTGTTTGCTAATTCCCTCTAGAGTCCTCTGTTTGTGACATTTGTCCAGAAAATTTTTCATAACTAGACCCCTATGATTCTTTCCAGTCTTCCTTTACATTTTAGCAATGTGTATGTTAGGTAGACCAGTCATAGTTGTATCACTGAGCAGTTATCCTGAGACGGTGTATCTACACAGCAGTTATTGATTGAGTTCTGAATATAATATGTCTCATTCTAGCACCGTACCAGTGAGTGTCCCTGAAAGAATTGGAAACCTTCTAGTGAACATGACAATTTATGAAGATGACTTTTCCATATGGTTCCCCGAGGCTGAGAAGCTCTATGTAGAGGAAACTATAAATATTTCAGTGGTGTCACCAAACCTGGATGCCAACACATTCAAACTCAAAGTATTGAGAATCTTCGCCTCTCCTGGAGGGTCAATGGCCCCAACCTATGATCTGCTTGTGGATGGGTAAGCATATTGAATCCTGAAGAATACAAACTGCGAGTACAATGTGTGAATTGCAAATACAGTATATATAAAAATATTGGGCCGCCTGCCTTTCCACGCACATGAATTTTGATGGCCTCCCAGTCTTAGTCCATAGGGTTCAATATTGAGTTGGCCCCGCCCTTTGCAGCTGTAACAGCTTCAACTCTTCTGGGAAGGCCGTCCACAAGGTTTAGGAGGGGTCACTATAATACACTATATTACCAAAAGAATTGGTCCGCCAGCCTTTCCACACACATGACCTTTAATGGCCCCCCAGTCTTAGTCTGTATGGTTCAGTATTGAGTTGGCCCCGCCCTTTCCATGCACATGAGCTTTAATGGCCCCCCCAATCTTGTCCATAGGGTTCAATATTGAGTTGGCCCCGCCCTTTGCAGCTATAACAGCTTCAACTCTTCTGGGAAGGCTGTCCACAAGGTTTAGGAGGGTGTCTATGGGAAGGTTGGACTATTCTTCCTGAAGCACATTCGTCAGGTCAGGCACTGATGTCGGGGGTGGAGGCCTGGCTTGAAGTCTCCTCTCTAATTCATCCCAAAGATATTCTATGGGGTTGAGGTCAGGACTCTGTGCAGGACAGTCAAGTTCCTCCACCCCAAACTGGCTCCTCTATGTCTTTATGGACCTTGCTTTGTGCACTGGTGAATGTGGAATTCAATATCTCAAAGGAAATATTAACAACGATAATAAATATAATTGTGAATGTGCTTAGTGATAACACAAAAAATGATGGCAAAACACAAAACTTAGATCAATACGCATGTGCAAAAAAATGCACATACATATATTACATCACACGTGCAAAAATGTGAAGTGAAATATATCTAAATAATACACGCAAACTCAAAGTCCAAATGAATATTAAAAATGAAGAAAATTTCAATAATGGAATATTAAAGGTGAAAAAAATATATAGTTTTTGGTTGACTGTGTTTCCAGTAAAACTGGAAGGTGACCACAGGTGAAACAAAACGTGCAGGTATCTGGGTGTAAATAGAGCTTGTGAATCCAACCACCTTCTGGATTAGCCTCTCACCTCATCACTTCGACCCTTGCGGGTCAAAGAGCAGTAATGGATCCCTCTCACAGATCCTCCAGGCACCAAAAGCACTCCAAACCACTTCTCAGGATATAATATTCCCACTCAGCTCTTCTTCAAGTATAGATGAAATATCACTGACAGGTCCGACTTTTTTCATGAGACATTCAGGCTGACTTCATCTGCAGATGGAAGTTGATCTCTTTGATCTCTTCCGTATTCTCCTCCGTCTGCATCCCGGAGCTGATCCACCAGGTAGGAGAGGTTCTCACTCTGAATGGAGAAGTCTCATCTCTGTGGAGAGCGGAGTCCTGTCCTGGATTCTGGAAAGATCCTGCGCTGTGCTTCCCTGTGATTAGTATCCACCGATACTAATCACAGGGAAGCACAGCGCAGGATCTTTCCAGAATCCAGGACAGGACTCCGCTCTCCACAGAGATGAGACTTCTCCATTCAGAGTGAGAACCTCTCCTACCTGGTGGATCAGCTCCGGGATGCAGACGGAGGAGAATACGGAAGAGATCAAAGAGATCAACTTCCATCTGCAGATGAAGTCAGCCTGAATGTCTCATGAAAAAAGTCGGACCTGTCAGTGATATTTCATCTATACTTGAAGAAGAGCTGAGTGGGAATATTATATCCTGAGAAGTGGTTTGGAGTGCTTTTGGTGCCTGGAGGATCTGTGAGAGGGATCCATTACTGCTCTTTGACCCGCAAGGGTCGAAGTGATGAGGTGAGAGGCTAATCCAGAAGGTGGTTGGATTCACAAGCTCTATTTACACCCAGATACCTGCACGTTTTGTTTCACCTGTGGTCACCTTCCAGTTTTACTGGAAACACAGTCAACCAAAAACTATATATTTTTTTCACCTTTAATATTCCATTATTGAAATTTTCTTCATTTTTAATATTCATTTGGACTTTGAGTTTGCGTGTATTATTTAGATATATTTCACTTCACATTTTTGCACGTGTGATGTAATATATGTATGTGCATTTTTTTGCACATGCGTATTGATCTAAGTTTTGTGTTTTGCCATCATTTTTTGTGTTATCACTAAGCACATTCACAATTATATTTATTATCGTTGTTAATATTTCCTTTGAGATATTGAATTCCACATTCACTTTATTTAATTAATTTGAATGTAGCGCAGCATTTTTATGGTTTACATTCACTTGATCACTGGTATATGATTTAATGCTAGCAGCTGTTTGGGGTTCGTTTATTATTTTATTATATATATTTTGTATTATTTAACACACATTTGGAGCGCAGGAGGGTCACACCAGTATTGTGCACTGGTGAGCAGTCATGTTGGAACAGGAAGGGGCCGTCCCCAAACTCTTCCCACAAAGATGGGGGCATGAAATTGTCCAAAATGTCGCCTTAAGAGTTCCCTTCACTGGAACTAGGGGGCCAAGCCCAACCCTTGAAACACAACCCCACACCATAATCCCCCCTCCACCAAACTTTACTCTTGGCACACTGCAGTTAGGCAAGTACCGTTCTCCTGGCAACCGCCAAACCCAGACACGCCCATCGGATTGCCAGACAGAGAAGCGTGATTGGTCACTCCAGAGAACACATCTCCACTGCTCTAGAGTCTACTGGCGGTGTGCTTTACACCATGGCAGCCAACGCATCTGCGCACTGTGCGCTTCAGCATGCACTGACCCTGCTCTGTCATTTTACGTGGCCTACCACTTGGTGACTGAGTTGCTGTTGTTCCCAGTTGCTTCCACTTTGTTATAATCCCACTAACAGTTGAGCGTGGAATATTTAGTAGCCAGGAAATGTCACGGATGGACTTATTGCCCAGGTGGCCACCTATCACGGGACCATGCGTGGAGTCACTGAGCTCCTGAGAGCGACCCATTCTTTCACCAATGTTTGTAGAAGCAGTCTGCATGCCTAGGGGCTTGATTGTATACACCTGTGTCCATGGAGGTGATTGGAACACTTGAATCACAAGGGCGGGGACAATACTTTTGGCAATATAGTGTATGTATGAGATCTCACATACATCTGATTGAACATTCGCTGTTTGGATGATTGTTCAGATGCCTAATGTTTAGAGTGTTCGGTGTGGAAAAAAATGAATACAGGATATTATTAAGGGTCAAAAATAAGGATATTATATTCCTGAAAACACACTGTCTATATCATAGACAGTTCTCAATGGTAGCTAAGGAAGCAGTGGGTTCCTGCTCTCGCTGTGTTCTTAGCAACTATTGATGTCACTTAGACCCATTCACTTACATGGCTCGGAATCCTCAGCCAGGTAGGAAAAGGACTTTCCTTTATAGGGGGTGGCATCATTGCCTAAATATGGCCACACTAGTACCCTCATTCACATGGGATAAGACAATATCTGGGTGCCCTCTTATTGGTAAAGGGGGCTTTCAGATCCCAATATCCCCCTGCCCGCAGACCCCCACTATCACTGAGCCAGGGTTGTTGGAAAGAGGTCCTTTGTCCTCATCAGCTTGGAGTAAGGTGCTGTATGAGGGGGTCCTCCTCTGGCAAGGTAAACCCCCTCCCCCCATTTTGAGGGCATGTGGTCTGGTTTGGATCAAAAGGGGCAGGGGGCGCGCATGCTTGTCTCCCCTTTCCTGGCCTCTAGGCTGCATGCTTAGATACAGTAAGGGTCTGGTGTGGATTTTTGAGTGAACTTTTTTCTTTTAATTCTTGTATGTTTCACCTTGAAATCCACCAGGCACAGCTGAACCTCCCATGCTTTTTCTTTTTTTGTGGGGGTCCCCCATTAACATCAATATCAGACTATCATCTAGAACAGTGGTCGGCAAGCCGCGGCTCGCGAGCCACATGCGGCTCTTTACCCACTCTAATGCGGCTCTTCTGTGTGCCGGGCGCCTGCTCCCCTCCCTCCTCTCGGTCGGCCGCTCCCCTGCCTCCTCTCGGTTGGCCGCCCCAAAAGTCCGCGCGGACCTTTTAATCCGGCCCGCGGATGTGGCTGTCAGGATGTGTGTAGGCGGGGCAGCGTGCCGAACGTGAGGGGAGGGGAGCTAGGCTCCTCTCACAGTCCGCCCTGAAGACCCGAAACGGCACGGGAAGACAGCGAGAGGAACGCGCGGAGCAAAGGTAAGTGAATTGACACGGGGGACTTGGCTTACTAGAAGGGGGGGGGAATAGTACTGTGGGGGATGAAATACTATATGAGGGATGAAATACTATATGAGGGATGAAATACTATATGAGGGATGAAATACTATAGGGGGGATGAATTACTATAGGGGGGATGAATTACTATAGGGGGGATGAATTACTATAGGGGGGATGAAATACTATATGGGGGGATGAAATACTATATGAGGGATGAAATACTATATGGGGGGATGAAATACTATATGGGGGGATGAAATACTATATGAGGGATGAAATACTATATGAGGGATGAAATACTATATGGGGGGATGAAATACTATATGAGGGATGAAATACTATATGGGGGGATGAAATACTATATGAGGGATGAAATACTATATGGGGGATGAAATACTATATGAGGGATGAATTACTATATGGGGGATGAAATACTATACGGGGGATGAAATACTATACGGGGGATGAAATACTATACGGGGGATGAATTACTATACGGGGGATGAATTACTATATGAGGGATGAATTACTATATGGGGGGATGAAATACTATATGGGGGGATGAAATACTATATGAGGGATGAAATACTATATGAGGGATGAAATACTATATGGGGGGATGAAATACTATATGAGGGATGAAATACTATATGGGGGGATGAAATACTATATGAGGGATGAAATACTATATGGGGGATGAAATACTATATGAGGGATGAATTACTATATGGGGGATGAAATACTATACGGGGGATGAAATACTATACGGGGGATGAAATACTATACGGGGGATGAATTACTATACGGGGGATGAATTACTATATGAGGGATGAATTACTATATGGGGGGATGAAATACTATATGGGGGGATGAAATACTATATGAGGGATGAAATACTATATGAGGGATGAAATACTATATGGGGGGATGAAATACTATATGAGGGATGAAATACTATATGGGGGGATGAAATACTATATGAGGGATGAAATACTATATGGGGGATGAAATACTATATGAGGGATGAATTACTATATGGGGGATGAAATACTATACGGGGGATGAAATACTATACGGGGGATGAAATACTATACGGGGGATGAATTACTATACGGGGGATGAATTACTATGGGGGATGAATTACTATATGGGGGATGAATTACTATGGGGGATGAATTACTATATGGGGGATGAATTACTATATGGGAGATGAATTACTATGGGGGATGAATTACTATATGGGGGATGAATTACTATATGGGGGATGAATTACTATGGGGGATGAATTACACTATGGGGGATGAATTACTATATGGGGGATGAATTACTATGGGGGATGAATTACTATATGGGAGATGTATTTTCAGTTTTAAAAATGTGGCTCTCAAAATAAATTTCAATCATGGTTTTGGCGAGATTTGGCTCAGTTGAAAAAAAAGGTTGCCCACCACTTATCTAGAATAAAGTATAGAAGAAAGGTATCCCATGCCATGTAAATAAAGGAGCTAGGGATAGTGTAAAAAAAACAGTGTGTGTGGGGGGGGGGGTTTACCCATAATTCAATAATACAGGTCCAAGATTTTGAAGAGGGGCCTTACGCAAAAGAAATAAAAATGGTGCGAGGTCCCCCCCAATTTTATTTTACCAAACCCTTTTTTTGTCTCAGCCTGGCACTTCAGCTTGAGTGTCGGGGGTTAGAGGCCACCTGAAGTCTTACACTTGCTGCCCGGTCGGGGGTTAGAGGCCACCTGAAGTCTTTCACTTGCGGCCAGGTCGGGGGTTAGAGGCCACCTGAAATCTTACACTTGCTGTCAGGTCGGGGGTTAGAGGCCACCAGAAGCTTTACACTTGCTGCCTGGTCGGGGGTTAGAGGCTACCTAAAATCTTACACTTGCTGCCCGGTCGGGGGTTAGAGGCCACCTGAAGTCTTACACTTGCTGCCCGGTCAGGGGTTAGAGGTCACCTGAAGTCTTTCACGTGCTGCCAGGTAAGGGGTTAGAAGCCACCTGAAGTCTTACACTTGCTGCCCAGTCAGGGGTTAGAGGCCACCTGAAGTCTTACACTTGCTGCCCGGTCAACTACCTGAGTCTTCCAACTCCTTAAAGGGACTAAGGACCTGGGTGGATGGGCTTTGTGTCAATGGCATTGGCTTACAATGCTTCTGAGATCATTCAGAATTTGAGGACAGGTGCATTTGACCTGCAGTTGACCTCCTTGTGATCTTCCTCAAATTTTGCATTCCCATTGACTTGTAATCAACTTGGTGATCAAGAGATTTTTTTTGGCAATTGTTTGGGATTGGCTTTAGGCTTGTGTCCATGCCATCAGTTTCAAATACTTCTGAGATCATTCAAAAACATAGATTAGCCTGCTATACATGATCTTACTATATACTAGTTATGCTTTCTAGAATCCTCTATAGAATACAGAGTACATATCTAATAGCTGACCTGTTTCTATGTTCAGGTGCCCAGTGACTCCTGCCCTATTAAGTGTGATCAGCAATGGTGTCAGCAATGAATGTCAGTTCACAATGAAAGCCTTCCAAATGTATGGCTCTGAGAACGTCTCACTCTACGTTGAGGTTGAATTCTGCTCAGCTGATTGCATAACGGTAAGACTTAAAGTACAGGTCAGTAGTTAAAACCAGATGGGTTCTCCCACGCTCCTCATTCAATTTATACCCAAAACACAGTGCAAACACATTAGAAATTTTGCCAAGGCACCCCTGAAGGAACCTCAAGGCACCCCAGGGTGCCTGGGCACCCTGGTTGACAAAGGCTGGTTTAGACTACAAAGTATCATTTCTAAAAACGGTCTGTTTTTCAGTCAAGGAAACTTGACCTATTAACATTTTGTTGTGATCTGGTGCTACTCGCGTCCTCTGCACTAACCTCAAAGATGTCACATTTTGTATTTAAATATTTTAGCATTTTGTATTTTTTTTTTTTTTCATCTGACAGCTGGGGCACACATTTCTCTTTCACGTGTTTCTATATCTATATGCAGCCTGTAGAGAGAGCATTTTATTAACAGGCTCCATAGCTCAAGCTGCAAATTACACACACGAGTACATGAGCCTTCCCTTATTAGCACAGTCGGAAGTTCTCGTTGGACAAACAAAGCCACAAGGCAGGCAGCCACTGCTGTGGTGTCACTTCAGCTATTCCTTAGTGCTCTGGGTATTATCTGCCATGGATGTTTATTTTCAAAACAAAGATTGTGAATAATATACAAGTCTTGGTTAAGCAGTGAGGGAGATTCCCTTTTGACATTACAAACCCCATTTACTTACTTAAGAAATGGACCTTATACATTGTGGCTAGAGTTGGCCTTTATGTGGACATCACCCCATGTATACGTACATTGCCCCATGGTTTGTCGTGTTATAATTTACCATTTCTTTGATTACAGAACTGCAGCTCTGAAATTGAAATTCCAGTTCCAGCCAATGCCTCTTCACTTACAAGTAAGTCCTCTTACATCCCCAATGTTGTAATAGTGCTTGCAAGGGACGCTGTAGGCCTAACTGATTGCATTCATTTAGTTCTGGTATTGTATAAATATTTGTTACACAGGGCTTGGTTTTGGTGGGACACTTTTATATTTCACATTCAAGAATGATAGAATTTCATACAATACGACATGGGGCCTGATGACACCACTTTCTGTAACCAGACCTATTCTAGAACAGAGCCGCCTTCTGTCAGACTAGCTAACTGCATCTGCTTGCATGCCTATTTATTAAATGTTAGTGATGCAGAAATGAAAAATGTCCAACGCAATCTAAATACGCAACGCATCACGGTGTCAGAAGAAGATCCCTGTCATTACACATGACTGCATCAGGACACAGACCATGATCACCTTTGGGTGATAACACTAGAGTAATTCAGGATACCCCATGCAGTCACCATTTATCTGGCTGTATGGTCACCATGTTCCTGGCCAGAAGACCTATGGCAAACCATGAGACCAAGAGGCCCATGACCTTCCCATTCTGTTCAGGTGACCCATGAGCTTTTCATGTCCAGGTGCAGGTGAGCCATGTCCGGATGCAGGCAGTTAACAAGGATTTGTGCTGGATGAGTGATGAAGGGGGAGTTTGGTAAGATGATTTGTACTGGAGGGCAATTTGGGAGGGGAAATGATCTGTCCTTGAAGGAGGAGGGGTGGCTGAAGGGGTGATGATTTGTGCTAAAAGGGGGAATTGGAGGGGCGAGGATTTGTGCTGCAAGGGGTGGGGGTGTGGAGGGGAGAGCATTTGTGCAGAGACGGGGGATATATGCTAAAAGGTGGGGGGGGTGATGGAGGAGAGAGAAATTGTGCTGGGGGGGGGAGATTTGTGCTAGTCCTAGAAGGAGGGGGGGGGGTTGGAGGGGAGAGAAACTGAGCTGGGAGGGGGGATTTGTGCTAGTCCTAGAATGGGGGGGGGATTTGTGCTGGAGGGAGGATGGAAGGGAGAGGAATTGTGCTGGGGGAATTTGTTCCAGAAAGGGGGGAGGGGGTGTAGGGGTGAGAATTTGTGCTGGGAGGGGGATTTGTGCTAGGAGGAGGGGGGTGGGGGTGGAGGGGAGAGGATTTGTGCTGGGAAGGAGGATTTGTCCTGGTGGGTGATGGAGGGAAGATGATTTGTGCTAGGAGTGAGGATTTGTCCTGTGGGGTGTTGAAGGGGAGAGGATTTGTGCTGGGAAGGAGGATTTGTCCTGGGGGGTGATAGAGGGAAGAGGATTTGTGCTGGGAGTGAGGATTTGTTAAAGGGGAGAGGATTTGTGCTAGAAGGAGAAGGGGGCTGGAGGAGAGGAATTGTGCTGGGAGAGGAATTTTGGGAGGAGTCGCAGAGATTTGTGCTGGAAGCGGAACAGGAGTTGGGTGTAAGGTAAGGCACGGACTTTCCTCCTATGCATCATATATATATTCTGGTGGAAGGAACTTGGGGATTGCTCACGTTACATGAGTTACGGGGCACAATACCTGCTTTGCCCTAGGTGCTGACAACCTACGCTATGCCACTGGAAGGAGCACACCCTTATCTTATACTCATTTCTTTGCCACCACTCCTCTGCCAGAGCTGGAGAAGAACCTAGAACCCCATGGGGTATGGAGGCCCATGTGACTTTATCCCAGGACGGACCTCAGGCCAGATTGCTGTCACATGGGACTCCGGGAGGGTCCTTAACTTTGCAAGTTCTAACCCAACACTGGGTTGGAGCTTGTACAATGAGTGAGCAGGGACTGGAGAAGAACCAGAGAAGAACGTAGAACCCCATGTAGTTTGGAGGCCAATGTCACTCTTTCCCTTGATGCTCCCTCTGGCCAGAGTGGACTGGAGAAAAAATGGGGAAGAAAGTAGAACCTCATGGGGTATGGAGGTCCATGTGACTCTCTCCCTTGATGCTCCCTCTGGCCAGAGTGCTGTCACATGGGACTAGAGGAGGGTATTTAGCCTTGTGTAAGCTCCATCCTATTGGTGGGTTAAAACTTGAAGTGAGTGAGCAAGGATTGGAGAAGAACCAGAGAAGAATGTAGAACCCTATGGGGTTTGGAGGCCCATGTGACTCTCTCCCTTTATGCTCTCTCTGGCCAGAGTGCTGTCACATGGGACTAGAGGAGGGTATTTAGCCTTGTGTAAGCTCCATCCCAGTGGTGGGTTAGGACTTGGAGTTGAGAGTAAGGTAAGGCACAGATTTTCCTCCTATGCATCATATATATATTCTGGTGGAAGGGACTTGGAGATTGCTAATGGTGCATGAGTTACGGGGCACAATAGAACCCCATGGGGTATGGTGGCCCATGTGACTCTTTCCCTTGATGCTCCCTCTGGCCAGAGTGCTGTCACATGGGACTAGAGGAGGGTATTTAGCTTTGTGTAAGCTCCATCTCATTGTTGGGTTAGAACTTGCAGTGAGTGAGCAGGGACTGGAGAAGAACCGGGGAGGAACTTAGAACCCCATGGGGTATGGAGGCCCATGTGACTCTCTCCCTTTATGCTCCCTCAGGCCAGAGTGCTGTCACATGGGACTAGAGGAGGGTATTTAGCTTCGTGTAAGCTCCATCTCATTGTTGGGTTAGAACTTGCAGTGAGTGAGCAGGGACTGGAGAAGAACCGGGGAGGAACGTAGAACCCCATGGGGTATGGAGGCCCATGTGACTCTCTCCCTTTATGCTCCCTCTGGTCAGAGTGCTGTCACTTGGGACTAGAGGAAGGTCTGTAGCCTTGTGTAAGCTCCATCTCAGTGCTGGGTCAGAACTTGCCGTGGCTGAGCAAAGGTGAGCACACAATGTGGCGTGGAGGGGCATTAAAGGCAAAGATAACCTCTTATCCTCCTTGCTATAGTTTCATTTATACCAATCAAGTGTTCCCATTCTCAGTGACCAAAATACCAAAGCCTCATTTTCCGATCTGAATGCCTTCATACATGAAGAGTTGAATATTTTTCTGTCTCTCTGATATCTGCAGGTTGTGGTGTGGACACTTGTACCGGTATTGAGTTCTGTAACGTGGATACTTGTCAATGTAATGCAACCTTCTATAAGTATACAGGTACGGAATATTACAATGCGGAGATTATACATTGTCTATTATCTACCATATCCATGTGCTGTACATACACTATGAGAAACCCAGGGGGACATCTTCTATTATGGAGAAGGATAGACCTACTGTATATTGATGGCTTTTCTACAGACTGGACACAACTGGCCACAACCATTCCATTATCGCATACATTTCCATGTGTTTATGTGAATGAAGAGCGAGGTAGAGGAAGACAATGCTAGACAACCCATGCTGCAGCATACATCCGGGGGGAGAACAGCCAATCAGAGAAGGTTTTAGAACCCAAATGTTCTCAGCCAGGTGACGGCTGCTTAATGCTGACCTCTGGCCACCAAATGTTGTTTATATTTATTGTATTTGCCACTTTTATTCACATTCACCTGTTTCTGTTATCACTTTTGCCAGCTTAAAGTGGTTATAAAGACAGAAGATTTTTTACCTTCATGCATTCTATGCATTCATTTAAAACATTCTGCATGTAGCTCCCCCCTCCTTATACTTACCTGAGCTCCATCTGGATCCAGCATGAGAACAGTGGCTCTCTGGGGCCACTACCTCCTCATTGGCTCACACAGCAATTGGTCATTGCTCACATTGCTGCCATTCACAGCCTGTGAGCCAGTGAGGAGAGAGTGGGGGCAGGGCTGAGCCATGTTCTAAGGGAGTGAGTCTGCTCAAGTGCCCCCATAGCAAGAAGCTTGTTAGTGGGGGCATTCGGCTAGGGGAAAGGAGCCAGGCCCATGGGGGGGACCCAAAATAAAGAGGATGGGGGCTGCTCTGTGCTAAACCATTGCAGAGGGCCAGGTAAGAAAGAATTTGTTTTTCTATTTCAACCTTTAGAATCACCTCAAATCTGAAATCCTGGAAAATATATATAAAAAATACTAAAAATAATTAAATGCATTTAAAAAGCAATAGAATAAACTAGCCTTATGTAATCCTCTGTACAGTGGCACTCAACTGTGAGGTGAAGGGGTAGTACTAGAGGCCAGTTGGGTGTCCCGCCTTTACATGGGCTGATAAAAGGACACGCTGGTATGAGCAGAGATCAGAGAGATGACCTCATCAGTCTGTTCATGCTCCTTCCTTGTCCAATCACAGGCTGGGGGCAGGGAGGTGACCTAGCTGTGTTTTTTTTTTAATGGTTGAACTGGATGGATTTTTGTCTTTTTTCAGCCAGACTAACTATGTAACTGCTTAATTGATGCAATTTTTTATCTCATCAGACAATTATCCATCTCCGGTCGTTGACTGCAGTAGAGGCATTTTAAGTATATTTGCATCAAAATGTTGGCTGGAAAAAAATGGCTACAACACATCGAGTATAAGGCTGAGAAATCCCGATTGTTTGGCTGCGAGAGAGATTGTGAATGGCACACCCCAGATGACTTTTCACCAACTGCTGACAGTGAATGAATGCAACACCACTGCGGAGGTAAGTCTGAGCCATGCAGCTTGCATATTAATTATGTAGATAGTATTGAAAGGTTATTACATTTGGACAATATGGAGGTCTATTTTATGGCCAAACCGGCCCTGGTGCAGCAAGTATGTTGCAAAAAGCCACGTCCTGGAGCCCACGTGGATGTGGAAAGTCGTGGCTTTGCCAAGTAATAACAGGCTGACAGCAGCCACAGATCTCCGATGTTGTTCAAATGTGATCGCAAAACCAGCATTCACCTGCGGTCAGAGGAAAATGATCAGTCCTGGACGTCAACTACTCGTTTCTACATCTGTCCCCAACCGCAGGTAATTGCTGGCTGTGCGATTACATTCCAACACCAGCGAACAGCATGTACACGTGTCTGAACTGTGAACGGGGTGGTCATAGATACAGTGCCTTGAAAAAGTCTTCCTACCCCTTGAAACGTCCCCCATGTTGTCATGTGACAACCAAAACCGTCAATGAATTTTATTGGGATTGGATGGGATAGACCAACACAAAGTGGCACATAATTGTGAAGTGGGAGGAAAATGAGAAATTTTCCTGCTGAGGTCCCCTTCCCCCATCATACAATGTAGCTCCATGGAATCTAGTGCCAGCAATACCACCAGCATACTAGGTATGACCAAATGAGTATTGGGGTTTCTGCATGTGTACCCCTTCTCTTATCCAAACCAAATGTTGAAAAGTGGAGAGGAGGATGTTATCTGATCTCATACTTTTTATTCCTGCCGTGATCTATCTTTACAGATTGATGAGACAATTGGTGGAGAGTTATGAAATTATAGTAATCGTATCTTGGGTCCCAGTCTTGCTGCCTTTTAAGTAACACATTAGAGTCTATTTATAAAATCAAAAATCACTGTGCGAATGACTGACGCAGTCACATAGCCGCCATGAATATTCCCCGTAATTAATGATATAGGTTTACTTCCTCTGATTACAGTGCCTTAGAAAAGTTTTCCTCCCCCACAAAATGTTCCTCGTGTTGTCATGTGACAACCAGAACCGTCAATGCATTTTATTGGGATTTGATGTAATAGACCGACACAAAGTGGCCCATAATTGTGAAGTGGAAGGAAAATGAGAAATGGTTTTCAAAATTTTTTATAAATAAATATCTGAAAAGTGTGGCGTGCATTTGTATTCAGCTCCCTTTACTCTGATCCCCCTAACTAAAATCTAGTGGAACCAATTGCCTTCAGAAGTCACCTAATTAGTAAATAGCATGGGATGCTCCAAAATGAATAGTACTTAGCAATTGGAGGACAGTCTTCTTCTAAAGCATTTGTGGGTGTTGGATAGTCTAATGCCTCACAGCTGGGGAATGTGAGGCAGGTTTATGAGCAATCTAAGGCCTCACAGCTGAGGATCATGAAGCAAGTCTCTCAGCAGGATAAGGTCTCACAATTAGGAACCATGAAGCAAGTCTCTTGGCATGATAAGGTCTCACAGCTGGGGACCATGAAGAAAGGCCCTCAGCAGTCTGAGGGCTCACAGCTGAGAACCATGAAGCAAGTCTCTGAGCAGGATAAGGTCTCACAGCTGA
>NW_028319508.1:42500-79598 GCF_062004578.1 Staurois parvus | reverse complement strand
TGGACTTCACTGCAAAATTGCCCCCTATGGACTTCACTGCAAAATTGCCCCCTATGGACTTCACTGCAAAATTGCCCCCTATGGACTTCACTGCAAAATTGCCCCCTATGGACTTCACTGCAAAATTGCCCCCTATGGACTTCACTGCAAAATTGCCCCCTATGGACTTTAATACAACATTTCTCCCTATTAACGTCAATGCAAAATTTCCCCCTATTGACTTCAATGCAAAATCACCCTCTATTGACTTCAATGCAAATCACGTCCCATTGTCTTCAATGCAAAATCACGCCCCATTGACGGCAATGCAAAATCACGCCCCATTGACGGCAATGCAAAATCACGCCCCATTGACGGCAATGCAAAATCGGCCCCCATTGACTTCAATGCAAAATCGGCCCCCATTGACTTCAATGCAAAATCGGCTCCCATTGACTTCAATGCAAAATCGGCCCCCATTGACTTCAGTGCAAAATCACGTCCCATTGACTTCAGTGCAAAATCACGTCCCATTGACTTCAGTGCAAAATCACGTCCCATTGACTTCAGTGCAAAATCACGTCCCATTGACTTCAGTGCAAAATCACGTCCCATTGACTTCAGTGCAAAATCACGTCCCATTGACGTCAAGGCAAAAACGCCTCTATTTAAATTTTTTTATTTGTGTGTATATATACATATATTTCATTCTGTTTTACTTTCAATAAAATTTATTTTATGTTGCTAGATTTAAATTTATGATTCACGATGTTAATTAAATAGTATATTTATATTATATATATATTTTTTAAAAAAACAAAAAAACGTGTCCATTTCGGCTTATGCCCAAATTTTCCTTTCAGCGCAGAAATAATGATTTGTTACAATTGATAAGTATAAGTATACATTTGATCTGGTCATCTATTTGCCGATCTTTATTGTGTAAACATGATTAGAATTCTCGGAGATGATTGGCCGGTATTTCTTCCCATTAATGGGCTGGATGGGGATCAGTTTTGGTGTTTTATTTATTGTTTACTTCTGGGATTCTGATACTTTGTAGCGTTGTGGGGGCTTCATCAGGTCGGCTCTGTCTTCATCAGTGACCATCCTTCCATGATTGTATCTACATCCGGGACATATATATATATATACATTGTATCTACATCCGGGACATATATATATATATATATACATTGTATCTACATCCGGGACATATATATATATATATACATTGTATCTACATCCGGGATATACAGTCAGGTCCATAAATATTGGGACATGGACACAATTCTAACATTTTTGGCTCTATACACCACAATGGATTTGAAATGAAACGAACAAGAAGTGCTTTAACTGCAGACTGTCAGCTTTAATTTGAGGGTATTTACATCCAAATCAGGTGAACGGTGTAGGGATGACAACAGTTTGCATAGGTGCCTCCCACTTGTTAAGGACCAAAAGTAATGGGACAATTGGCTTCTCAGCTGTTCCATGGCCAGGTGTGTGTTATTCCCTCATTATCCCAATTACAATGAGCAGATAAAAGGTCCAGAGTTCACCTCAAGTGTGCTATTTGCATTTGGAATCTGTTGCTGTCAACTCTCAAGATGAGATCCAAAGAGCTGTCACTATCAGTGAAGTCATCATTAGGCTGAAAAAACAAAACAAACCAATCAGAGAGATAGCAAAAACATTAGGCGTGGCCAAAACAACTGTTTGGAACATTCTTAAAAAGAAGGAACGCACCGGTGAGCTCAGCAACACCAAAAGACCCGGAAGACCACGGAAAACAACTGTGCTGGATGAGCGAAGAATTCTTTCCCTGGTGAAGAAAACACCCTTCACAACAGTTGGCCAGATCAAGAACACCCTCCAGGAGGTAGGTGTATGTGTGTCAAAGTCACCAATCAAGAGAAGACTTCACCAGAGTGAATACAGAGGGTTCACCACAAGATGGAAACCATTGGTGAGCCTCAAACACAGGAAGGCCAGATTAGAGTTTGCCAAACGACATGTAAAAAAGCCTTCACAGTTCTGGAACAACATCCTATGGACAGATGAGACCGACATCAACTTGTACCAGAGTGATGGGAAGAGAAGAGGATGGAGAAGGAACTGCTCATGGTCCTCAGCATACCACCTCATCAGTGATCATGGTGGTGGTAGTGTCATGGCGTGGGCATGTATGGCTGCCAATGGAACTGCTTCTCTTGTATTTATTGATGATGTGACGGCTGACAGAAGCAGCCGGATGAATTGTGAAGTGTTTCGGGAATATTATCGGCTCATATTCAGCCAAATGCTTCACAACTCATTGGACGCTTCACAGTGCAGATGGACAATGACCCAAAGCAGACTGCAAAAGACACCAAAGAAGTGGAATGTTCTGCAATGGCCAATCACCTGACCTGAATCCGATTGAGCATTTCAATCGCTGAAGACAAAACTGAAGGGAAAATGCCCCAAGAACAAGCAGGAACTGAAGACAGTTGCAGTAAAGGCCTGGCAGAGCATCACCAGGGATGACACCCAGCGTCTGGTGATGTCTATGCGTTCCACACTTCAGGCTGTCATTGACTGCAAAGGATTTGCAACCAAGTATTAAAAAGTGAAAGTTTGATTTATGATTATTATTCTGTCCCATTACTTTTGGTCCCTTAACAAGTGAAGTCTTCTCTTGATTGGTGACTTTGACGCACATACACCTACCTCCTGGAGAGTGTTCTTGATCTGGCCAACTGTTGTGAAGGGTGTTTTCTTCACCAGGGAAAGAATTCTTCGCTCATCCACCACAGTTGTTTTCCGTGGTCTTCCGGGTCTTTTGGTGTTGCTGAGCTCACCGGTGCGTTCCTTCTTTTTAAGAATGTTCCAAACAGTTGTTTTGGCCACGCCTAATGTTTTTGCTATCTCTCTGATGGGTTTGTTTTGTTTTTTCAGCCTAATGATGGCTTCACTGATAGTGACAGCTCTTTGGATCTCATCTTGAGAGTTGACAGCAACAGATTCCAAATGCAAATAGCACACTTGAGGTGAACTCTGGACCTTTTATCTGCTCATTGTAATTGGGATAATGAGGGAATAACACACACCTGGCCATGGAACAGCTGAGAAGCCACTTGTCCCATTACTTTTGGTCCCTTAACAAGTGGGAGGCACATATGTAAACTGTTGTCATTCCTACACCGTTCACCTGATTTGGATGTAAATACCCTCAAATTAAAGCTGACAGTCTGCAGTTAAAGCACATCTTGTTCATTTCATTTCAAATCCATTGTGGTGTATAGAGCCAAAAATGTTGGAATTGTGTCCATGTCCCAATATTTATGGACCTGACTATATATATTGTACGTTCCTGTTACATGGACTGCAGTGCATTTTGGCAAAAAAAAAAACCAAACACTAAAAAAAGCGCATCGGCATGAATGGAGCCTTAGAAGGAGGCGGTCCGTCCCGCCAACGTGAAGATTTGAATGTTGTTCCAGATGAGAATTGTATCCCGGACAGGCCGGGTGAAGCAGTGCGGCTACAACCTCTTCAAGGACAGATCCTTTGTAATTCATTGGGTTGTAATGCTCTGGCAGTGGCGCCCCCTGAGTGTGGTCAGGTGATCAGAGGTATTGCAGCTTTTACTGTCGTGCTGATTTTATAAAAGGTTTTTTTTTTTTTTTTTTTAAATTTCTTTTACTCCTCGCTCTGAGTTGGGAGTCGCCCGTGACAGACGGAGATAAAAGTTACTCCAGACTGTTATTTTCTCTCCATGTTAGGAAACCTTTGTAATTAAATGAATGATGTCATGGTGTAATTGGCGGCTGTAACGCAGCGCTGCCCAGCCTGACGTCGGTACCTCTGTGGGAGAAGTTTCGAGGACGGCCCGGAATACAGAGGTTTAGACCAAGAAATCGATTTGTTCGGTTGAAGAGCTGCTCCGGCTTTGGGGGTCGTCTCATCCTAATCATGAAAATCAAGAGGTTCCGCCTCCTTCCCAGGATTGTGATCTTTGTACCGCCATCACTACCATGTATTTATCAGAGATCACAGCCCCCCCCCCAACAATGCCTTCACATGCTCTCTCCAGCAGCACGGCGCCATCTTTGTTCAGGCATCATCCCAGGATTACTATATACTTCCCAGACTGAGATGCCGGCTCAGCTGCTTTCCTGTACAGAAGGACGGCGCCATCTTTGTTCAGGCATCATCCCAGGTCATGGTTTTATTATTCACCTGATGCCTTCATCTGCTTCTCTCTACCAGAGGACGGCGCCATCTTTGTTCAGGCATCACCCAGGATTACTATATACTTCCCGGGCTGAGATGCCGGCTCAGCTGCTTTCCTGTACAGGAGGACGGCGCCATCTTTGTTCAGGCATCATCCCAGGTCATGGTTTTATTATTCACCTGATGCCTTCATCTGCTTCTCTCTACCAGAGGACGGCGCCATCTTTGTTCAGGCATCACCCAGGATTACTATATACTTCCCGGGCTGAGATGCCGGCTCAGCTGCTTTCCTGTACAGGAGGACGGCGCCATCTTTGTTCAGGCATCATCTCAGGTCATGGTTTTATGATTCACTTGTTGCCTTCATCTGCTCCTCAAGCAGCAGCACGGCACCATCTTTGTTGAGGCATCATCCCAGGTCACCATCTACTTCCCAGACTGAGATGCCAGCTCAGCTGCTTTTCTCTGCAGAAGGACGGCGCCATCCTTTGTTCAGGCATCATCCCAGGTCACTGTTTTATGGTTCACTTGTGGCCTTCATCTGCTCCTATCAGCAGCACGGCACCATATTTGTTCAGGACACCATATTTATTCCTGGACTTAGATTCCGGCTCAGGGATGACACGGAACCTTCATCTGCTTTTCTCTACAAAAGGACGGCGCCATCTATGTTCAGGCATCATCCCAGGTCACCGTCTACTTACCGGACTGAGATTCCGGCTCAGGGAAGACCCGGTGCCTTCATCTGCTTCATTGTAGCTTTGTATCAAGGTGAGAGGCTGCAGTCAGGGGCTGATCTGAGTCAGGCATTTGTGAACACAGCCAGCAGGAATCACTTGATGGTGTCATCTCTGAGCCGCCATCTCAGTCCCAGAAGTAGATGGTGACTCCGGATGATGTCTGAACAGAGATGGCACCGTCCTTCTGGAGAGAAAAGTAGATGACCTTGTCAGGGGGCCCTGTGATCTCTGTGAGAGGGAAGGGATATATCTATATATATGACTGGCCACTCCCATTTAGGGCTCATTCACACCAGGAGGGGCATCTGAGTGTGCGCTTTTTTTATGCTTTACCGCATGCTGCGTTTTAGGGCAGCCCATTCATTTCAATGGACTTCCCTATGAGTGAGAAATATGTCAATGAAGTGCCGGCGTGACTTCTAAAACTGCGCCACTCCAAAATGCGCGGTACTGCGGTTCTTGTGGACGCAGACGAAGGCACGTTTGTTAGATGTGTGAAGTGCTCTTTAAGAGTTAATGGCACCCGCATGAGTCACGTTTTTGTGCGGCGTGGGATAATTCGCCATTGCGCCCACATTGTACGTTCTGGGATTACACCTGGTGTGAATGAGCCCCAAAACAGATCGCATGACTCGGGGATTGGATACGTTTTTTGTTTTCTCAGAGATCTCTCCGTTTATTGGGTTTCCAGTTCCGATGATTCCTAATCGTTGTCAGTTTTGTTTCTGATGCGAAGCGCTCAGACGGGGCGTGTTATCGATTATAATTGGATCGGTGATAGGAGTCCGAATCCAACCCGTCTGTAAAGCGATCAGCATTGCGCAGCATTTCCATCCACGCCTGGCTGGCACCGCGCTTCATATCTAATGAATGCCCCCCCCCCCCCTTTCCTCGTTACCCAATATGTCATTCTACTGTTATTACACGTTTTATATCGGGACACCTCATTAATGTATATTAAATCTGACCCCACCCCTCCCCCACCTCCCCTTCAGTCTGGCACAGGTGTACCGGCTCCTCCCCTTCAGTCTGGCACAGGTGTACCGGCTCCTCCCCTTCAGTCTTGCACAGGTGTACCGGCTCCTCCCCTTCAGTCTTGCACAGGTGTACCGGCTCCTCCCCTTCAGTTTTGCACAGGTGTACCGGCTCCTCCCCTTCAGTCTTGCACAGGTGTACCGGCTCCTCCCCTCCAGTCTTGCACAGGTCTAGCGGCTCCTCCCCTCCAGGCTTGCACAGGTCTAGCGGCTCCTCCCCTCCAGTCTTGCACAGGTGTACCGGCTCCTCCCCTTCAGTTTTGCACAGGTGTACCGGCTCCTCCCCTTCAGTCTTGCACAGGTGTACCGGCTCCTCCCCTCCAGTCTTGCACAGGTCTAGCGGCTCCTCCCCTCCAGTCTTGCACAGGTCTAGCGGCTCCTCCCCTCCAGTCTTGCACAGGTCTAGCGGCTCCTCCCCTTCAGTCTTGCACAGGTGTACCGGCTCCTCCCCTTCAGTCTTGCACAGGTGTACCGGCTCCTCCCCTTCAGTCTTGCACAGGTGTACCGGCTCCTCCCCTTCAGTCTTGCACAGGTGTACCGGCTCCTCCCTTCAGTCTTGCACAGGTGTACCGGCTCCTCCTCTTCAGTCTTGCACAGGTGTACCGGCTCCTCCCCTTCAGTCTTGCACAGGTGTACCGGCTCCTCTCCTGGACTGAAATGGCTTGCTGTGATGTCACTGCACACTGGGGGGGGAGGGGGGGCTGTGCTCTCTCAGGGTTCTCTCTCCGGAACGTCTCGGTGTTTGCAGTCTCCGGCGTCAAGGTGAAGCGGCTATACGGGATCCTAGCAACTGGCGTCAGTGAGATCGGCGTCACTACATACGGATGTCAGCGCTCCCATCCTCGCTGTCCTTGTCTCTGAGTTCTGATCTGGGAGGTGTGAGTCTGAGGGCCCGGCTGGGGGCCACAGCTTGTGGATGTGAAGATCCAAAGGCTTTACTTATGTGCAAAAAAATGATAAATCTCCCATGTTCCCATTCTGATAGATGGAGGTCCAGATGAGTTCTGGGCGGGTCCGGTGCAAAGAGCAACCGGCACGGAGTTCTGCTTTAAAAGGGTTAATATAAGTGGGGGGGAGGGGGGGTCCTTGGAGAGGATTTCTGAGTCCCGATCTTCTCGCAGGAAGTGGCAGAACGTTTCCTCTCCCTGTCAGTCTGTCATCCATGAATCCCATACACTCCATACATGATGCACAATGTGTGCGGCCCCACCGATGGTCACCCGGGTACTGCTATGGAGGGCCCATTGGGCCAAGTAACTGCAGGGGGGGGGGGGCATGGCTGATCTGCACCCTCCCGTGTAATCTGCATTCCCAATGTAATCTGTACCCCCAACCCCCCCCCCCCCCCCCAGTGTAATCTGCATTCCCTAGTGTAGTCTGCACCCTCTTCCAGTGTAATCTGTACCCCCAACCCCCCCCCCCTCAGTGTAATCTGTACCCCCCCCCCCTCAGTGTAATCTGCACTCCCCTGGTGTATTCTGCACCTCCTCGCATGCATTCTGCACCCAAAATCTCTGTATTTTACACCCCCCACCATCTTGGCATCTCAGTCCTGTGTGGGAAATGGAAGGCAGGTGAGGCCCCCCCAGCTGTGCCCCCTCTCAGCACAGCACCTATGGCGGGTGCCTCTACTTATGTCCGGCCCTAACCCCTCCCTACTCCATCCAAAAGTTTAAAAAAAAAACAAACAGTCTTGTCTTCAGATCTGCATGTGTGACTCAGGAATCTACATGTATGACGTGGGATCTGCATGTGTGACTCAGGAATCTACATGTATGACGTGGGATCTGCATGTGTGACTCAGGAATCTACATGTATGACGTGGGATCTGCATGTGTGACTCAGGAATCTACATGTATGACGTGGGATCTGCATGTGTGACTCAGGAATCTACATGTATGACATGGGATCTGCATGTGTGATGTGGGATATGCATGTGTGACTCGGGAATCTACATGTATGACGTGGGATCTGCATGTGTGACGTAGGACT
Organism: Staurois parvus; assembly: GCF_062004578.1. Classification (NCBI taxonomy): domain Eukaryota; kingdom Metazoa; phylum Chordata; class Amphibia; order Anura; family Ranidae; genus Staurois; species Staurois parvus. The sequence goes on along the minus strand of NW_028319508.1, from coordinate 71,635 downwards.
CTACATGTATGACATGGGATCTATATGTGTGACGTGGGATCTGCATGTGTGACTCAGGAATCTGTATGTGTGACGTGGGATCTGCATGTGTGACGTGGGATCTGCATGTGTGACGTGGGATCTACATGTGTGACTCAGGAATCTACATGTGTGACGTGGGATCTGCATGTGTGACTCAGGAATCTACATGTGTGACGTGGGATCTGCATGTGTGACACAGGAATCTACATGTGTGACGTGGGATCTGCATGTGTGACTCAGGAATCTGTATGTGTGACGTGGGATCTGCATGTGTGACTCAGGAATCTACATGTGTGACTCGGAATCTACATGTGTGACGTGGGATCTACATGTGTGACGTGGGATCTGCATGTGTGACGTGGGATCTGCATGTATGACTCAGGAATCTACATGTGTGACGTGGGATCTACATGTATGACGTGGTAACTCCCCGCGATTCTTAAAGTGAACCTGTCACACAAGCCGGGTTTGAAGAAAGGTTACTACAAGAGCCTGCACATGTCCTGTATCTGCACAGACTCCCTGGGATTCTCCATTCATCAGAGGAGGTTGGGCTCCCAGTAATGGGCAGCTTCGCCAACCAATAGCAAGGGGTGGGCGGGTCAGAGCTGAAGTTGAGATTTGCATATTAGAAAGGCCTGAATTCCAGGGTTCCCGGACAATGATGCAGATATGTCCAGCTATGCGCTGACTTCACTGGCCGCCTGCTTTCAGATCCTGGAGAGGATCCTTAGTCCTACTAATATGATGAGAATTTTGCCTCTCTGGGTATTATTTTTGTTTTTTCCTTCCCTCTGGTTCTGTATCGGGTGATCATGAAGCTGCACCCCGGATCGTCCCGGCGGCTTGCGGTCTGGAAATATTGCAGCGTCTGGGACGCGGTCGCAGTAATCGCTGTGGGTGAGGCGGGGCTCTCCTTTCTCTGCATCTGTGTCAAGATGTCGCCGCTTCTCCCTCATAACTTGTCATCGGCTCAATGGTGTTCTGTTACCTAGGGAACCGCAAGAGCTGCATCTGCTGCACAGCGTCTCGCCCCACCTGCAGCGGTGGGTGAGGTCTGGGGTGAGCGAACGCCCCGCACAGGTCTGCGGTAGATGGAAACCCCAAATGGCGGACGCTTGGTTCGCTCTCCGCGCCGTGTATTGTTACATTTTTCCTCCTTTTGTTGGATCTCCTGCAGCCTCTTTGCAGCCACTTCCTGTCTCCATTCCCCCATCCCCAGTGATGGCCCCATGGCATTTCTCAGGACGGGTTCCCTGATGGTGACAACAGTGGACCATGTCTGTGGGATGTGTTTTCAAAAGACTGTGTGTAGGCTCCTTCAGACCGGGTGACAACCCAAGAGTACAATTGGGAGACAGGGACTGAGCGTTGTCACCCTGAAACAATGATTGCTGCAACAAAGGCCTTCATGGCAGGATCGCCAGGGATCATTCTACATTCTAGGGCAGGGGTCTCTAAACTTTCTAGACAAAGGGCCAGTTTACTGTCCTTCAGACTTTAGGGGAGCCGGACTGTGACCTTTGAGAGTAGAAAAGGTCCCGATGTCAGTGGGGCAAAACAATAACTCCTCTTTGGTGTCAGTGGGAGGCATTATGCCCCACCAACGGTGTCATTGGGCCCCATAGTTGGTGTCACCGCGAGAAATTGCGACCCATAGTTGGGTGTCATATGGAGGAATAGTGCCCCATCATTGGTGTCAGTGGAGGAATAGTGCCCCATCATTGTGTCAGTGGGGGGAATAGTGCCCCATCATTGGTGTCAGTGGGAGGAATAGTGCCCCATCATTGGTGTTAGTGGGAGGAATAGTACCCCATCATTGGTGTCAGTGGGAGGAATAGTGTCCCATCATTGGTGTCAGTGGAGGAATAGTGCCCCATCATTGGTGTCAGTGGGAGGAATAGTGTCCCATCATTGGTGTCAGTGGGAGGAATAGTGTCCCATCATTGGTGTCAGTGGGGGGAATAGTGCCCCATCATTGGTGTCAGTGGGAGGAATAGTGTCCCATCATTGGTATCAGTGGGAGGAATAGTACCCCATCATTGGTGTCAGTGGGAGGAATAGTGTCCCATCATTGGTGTCAGTGGGAGGAATAGTGTCCCATCATTGGTGTCAGTGGGAGGAATAGTGCCCCATCATTGGTGTCAGTGGGAGGAATGGTGCCCCCATCATTGGTATCAGTGGGAGGAATGGTGCCCCATCATTGGTGTCAGTGGGAAGAATAGTGCCCCATCATTGGTGTCAGTGGGTGGAATAGTGCCCCATCATTGGTGTCAGTGGGAAGAATAATGCCCCATCATTGGTGTCAGTGGAGGAATAGTGCCCCATCATTGGTGTCAGTGGGAGGAATAGTGCCCCATCATTGGTGTCAGGGGGAGGAATAGTGCCCCATCATTGGTGTCAGTGGGAGGAATAGTGCCCATCATTGGTGTCAGTGGGAGGAATAGTGCCCCATCATTGGTGTCCATGGGAGGAATAGTGCCCCATCATTGGTGTAAGTGGGAGGAATAGTGCCCCATCATTGGTATCAGTGGGAGGAATAGTGCCCAATCATTGGTGTCAGTGGGAGGAATAGTGCCCCATCATTGGTATCAGTGGGAGGAATAGTGTCCCATCATTGGTGTCAGTGGGAGGAATAGTGCCCCATCATTGGTGTCAGTGGGAGGAATAGTGCCCCCTCATTGGTGTCAGTGGGAGGAATAGCGCCCCATCATTGGTGTCAATGGGAGGAATAGTGCCCCATCATTGGTGTCAGTGGGAGGAATAGTGCCCCATCATTGGTGTCAGTGGGGGGAATAGTGTCCCATCATTGGTGTCAGTGGGAGGAATAGTGTCCCATCATTGGTGTCAGTGGGAGGAATAGTGCCCCATCATTGGTGTCAGTGGGAGGAATAGTGCCCCATCATTGGTGTCAGTGGGAGGAATAGTGCCCCATCATTGGTGTCGGTGGGAGGAATAGTGCCCCATCATTGGTGTCAGTGGGAGGAATAGTGTCCCATCATTGGTGTCAGTGGGAGGAATAGTGCCCCATCATTGGTGTCAGTGGGAGGAATAGTGCCCCAAGGGCCAGATTAAAGTGAGCAAAGGGCCGCAGTTTGGAGACTGCTGGTCTAGTGATTAGAATGGCTTTCCTCAACCTTTCCACCGTAGAGGAACCCTTCAGAGGGTCACTGTCACTAAAAGGTAAATAAGGGAAAACCGTCACTATCCACCAGGAGCTTACAATCTAAGGGCCCTTTGGAGTGCAGGAAGCAAGCAGCAAGTGCACAGGGAGAACATGCAAACTCCATGGAGACAGTGTGTTGACCCCTATCCTGCCAGCGGTGACCCCTGTCCTCTGCCCCGCCAGTGGTGACCCCTGTCCTCTGCCCCGCCAGTGGTGACCCCTGTCCTCTGCCCCGCCAGTGGTGACCCCTGTCCTCTGCCCGCCAGCGGTGACCCCTGTCCTCTGCCCCGCCAGCGGTGACCCCTGTCCTCTGCCCCGCCAGCGGTGACCCCTGTCCTCTGCCCCGCCAGCGGTGACCTCTGTCCTCTGCCCTGCCAGTGGTGACCCCCGTCCTCTGCCCTGCCAGTGGTGACCTCTGTCCTCTGCCCTGCCAACGGTGACCTCTGTCCTCAGCCTCTGCTAACCCTCCATTCTTTGCCCCCCTGACATTTTTTTTTATTGCACCCCCATATCAGATGGCTGGATCTGGCCCTGCTTTGGACAACCCCCTCAATTCTCCCTTACTGGCGCCGCCATCTTTTTTAATCTGCATGTGCCTTCAGGTCCTGGATTCTGCACATGTGTGGGAGGGTGTTCATGCAAGCCGTGTGTTGCATCAGTTGATGTACCCGGCGGCTCATTTACATGTATGCAGAATCAGGAGGGCAGTAAGGTCACGGTAGTGCCGCTGCAGCGTAGGGCCCCCCTTGGCACTCAGGATAGTAGGGATGCCAGCAGGAGGAAAAGCTGGGAGAGCTTCAGTCAATGCTGCTCCTCGGGGGCGTGGCCTGGGAGAGGCTTTCACATGTATACATCCACACTAGGATCGGCTGTGGCGAGCGTCGCCTTCACACTTAAATAATCAGGAGGGCAAATGTCATTAAAAATAAAGGGGTATTGGGGGACAGGCATTCCTTTCGGCCCGTTCACACAGGTCAGGATCTCGAGGTTCCAGATTCACGGACAAATGCGGTGCCGTTATTTCTTGATGACTCCCCAAAGGTGGTGCAAGTTTTCTGCGACAAAGATCCGCAACGCCAAACTTCACCTCGGCCAATGCCGACATTCTAAGGCCTCCGGAATTCCTGCCCCCTTCAGGTCAAACACTGCAAGAGATGCCGGGGGGGCATCCCCTATACAGCAGGGCACTGAACTCAGGCTGTGATTGGTGGATTCTATGGCGGTGATGTCAGATCTGCGGTTTGTGTCGCAGTGATTGGGGGTGCTGAGTTGGGCGGAGCAGACGATCGTTCAGAAATCATCGTGATAATATTCTCCTCCATGACAAATATTAGCTGAAAGCCGTTCGTTCCTCTGCCAATATTTACTGAAATCGCTGCCAAAACCGAGCCGCAAACGTAGAAACGGCGAAGCCGCGTCTAATCCCAGAACAGAGACTTGGCCTTAGTCTGTCCCCAGAGACCCAGATATTTACCCCCCCCCCCCTCCAGGGGGTGTCACCTTTCCCCTGACTGTCAGTAACAGTCCGCATGTCCAAGATGGCTCCGCCCTCCCCGTGACAGTCACTGTCTTCTACATCAGGGAGGGGGCTAAAGGTGGGGGCGGAGATCTAGTTCCAGGATTAGCATATTACAATACTGTTTTGATTTGTTCCCTCTCATACCAATGGCCTAGGCAAGACCTCCTCCCCGCCCTCTGAGCATGCGCCTGCACGTGCTGCAAGGTTCAGGTTCCCCGGAGAGAGCCCTGCGTTGCATCTGCTCGCGTGCAGAAGTTTCCCACAAAGTCCCTTCCCTGCCGTTGCACGCATGCCGAAGACCTGATGCCCTGTGGGCGCGTCTGTGTGCGCATATTGTCAGTGCCAGGGGGGCGGAGCTTGGCCAGAGCGGGACTGAAGTTCCTCTTTAAATGATATCCATGACAGGTCCACTTGTTGAGTTTCACGCCATCAGATTGACATAAAAAGTCGTTTTGGGGTATTTTACTTTTTTTTGGTGTTTTTTTCGTATGTAAATTTCATTGGTGCCAAACGTTCTTTTGACCAATAATATAAAGCCTAACAGCCCCGAAAACCAATGCCCCGCCCCTCTCCGTTATAGAGCGGAGTGATGTCATCGCATCCAACATTAATGAACCTTGCAGCTGCATTATGGGCTCAGAGCAGCCAATCAGATCTCAGCTTCTGCTGGAAGAGGCCGTTCAGGACAATGGAAGATGGCTGCTGATTGGCCGGTGCAGGACAAGGCCACTCCCACCCTTGTGTTTGCCCAGTTTATGAAGCCAGGAAGAGTTCAATCCGTATTAAACCCAAAAGCAGACATTGATTAATTCCTTAATTATTGAAAATGTCGTTATATTGCAGCTAACAGATTCTTCTATATGACGGCTGCATTAGTTTTCTTTTTTAGCTTTATTCTATTTTCATCTGGAGATCCAGCCAGGGTTGGTTTTTTTTTCAGCAGAACAAGCTGCAGATGCAGCAGTTACAGAGAAGAGACAAACCATTTCCCACTGTCCGGGGGGGAGGGGCTCACATCGATCAGCTTTTATTTATTGATGTAAAATCTTTTTGCCCCCAAAAAAAAACTGTAAGCGCGGGTTCACACTGATGCGGTGCGGAATTTGCAGCGTTTTCTGCACCGCATCAGAATCGCGCCCCGCTGTGGATCTGTATGTTAATGACACCCCAAAATCGGTCCGCAAAACGCGGTGCGAAGTTCAGAATCGGGTCACATTGGTGTGAGAACCCGTGAGATCCGATTCCAGTGCGGACCAAAAAAGGATCCTGCGTGTTTTTGGTGTGATTAGAGTCATACATGATGCACCACTCCGATCGCACCGCGCACAAATCGCGTGTGATTGGCACAGGAATGCGGTGCGGCGCGGTTCCTGATCACATGTGATGTACCGCACTGCATGTATGTGAACCCGGGCTTACTGACACGGATTTTAAAGCGTGAGCTGATGTTTGATTTCAATTTGTTAGTGTATCTAAATCTGCTAGTCCAGGGGTGGGCAACTGCGGCCCTCCAGCTGTCATGGAACTACATGTCCCATGAGGCATTGAAAGGCTAACGGTTGCATCATGACTCGCAGAGGCATGATGGGACTTGTAGTTCCACAACAGCTGGAGGGCCACAGTTGCCCACCCCTGTGCTAGTCCATCTAACACTCCCCTCCCCCCCAGACTGACAATGCTGCTGTTCAAAGGTGCCCCCCCCCCTGCTCCTTCCTCCCGAGTGGGGCACTCTATCACAGGAGGTGTGTCACTGGCCAGATCGCCAGGAGAAAAAAGCATAAGAAAAAAGAAAACTAATGCAGCCGCCACATCTAATGATTGGTATGCCGAGAGATATGACATTTTTCATGTTGGGTTTAATACCGCTTTCAGTTTAGTTCAGTGCCCCCCCCCCCCCCCCATCCACCCCCTCCCCCCCCCGTCGGTTTGGCTCGCCAAGTTCGGGGACACAGGTGTCTGTTGCTGCTAATCCTATTAATTCACAGCCAGCAGCCGGGATTCCAGGAAAACATTCCGACTCGTGTTTCCAGTGACAAGCCCATCTCAGTGACAGCCGGCGCGCTCCGCGGCATCAGCGCGTTTTGTACAGAAGCAGACCCGAGCTGTGTGCGGTGATGACGACAGACCGACCTGCCGCTCCCTCCCCGGAGATCGGAGGACAGAAAAGTCCGGAAAGAAAATGTTCAGGTCTGAATAGTGCGGGAAAGTGTTCTAACCCCCCCCCCCCCCCTCAGCTTTCTATTGCTGTGACCCCCCTTCCTGCTTTGGTGACAACATTTACAATCGGCTGATTGAAGACAGATTACAATCTTCCTTTGTAGGGGAACGTTTTCGGCTTTCGGTCGGGAGAACATTTTGTTTTATCTTCTCTGATGTGAAGGAATCCTCAGCCGATGGATTTGTTTTTTTTGTTTTGTTTTGTTTCTTCGTTGTTTCTTTTTGTTTCCTGGACTGTCAGCTGTCACATTGTATCATTGTACGTTGGATCCCGACGTTCGGCTGCAGCGAGGATGACGCGTTTCCTTGTTACATTGTACACCCAGAAAAGGGTGAGAACACCCCACACCGGCCTTCTGATCTGCTTACAGAGTTCAAATCCAACGATTAACCTCTTGCCCTTCGGAAGGTTTTTTTCCCCTTTGTGGCCATTTTTATTTTTTTTAAATACCATAAACAGCGATCATTAATGAGATGCAATACTATCCCCAAAATGATATAAGATACAAAATAATAAAAGATAAATAAATATATATATATATACAGGTGAAACTCAAACAATGAGAATCTGGTGCATTCATTCATTCATTCATTCATTCATTGATTTCAGTGCAGCAACTTAAAAGGTGACACTAATATATGAGACTCATTCCATGCAAAGCAAGATAGTTCCAGCCGTGATTTGTCATCATTGTGATGATTATGGCTTACAGCTCATGAAAACCCCAAATCCACAATCTCAGAAAATGAGAATATTGTGAAAAGGTGGAATAATCTCGGCTCAAAGTGTCCCACTCTAATCAGCTCATTCAGCCATAACACCTGCAAAGGGTTCCTGAGCCTTTAAATGGTCCCTCAGTCTGGTTCAGTAGGAATCACAATCATGGGAAAGACTGCTGACCTGACACCATCACTGACACCCTCCATAAGGAGGGAAAGCCTCAAAAGGGAATTGCAGAAGAAGTTGGATGTTCCCAAAGTGCTGTATCAAAGCCCATTAATAGAAAGTTATGTGGGAGGGAAAAGTGTGGAAGGAAAAGGTGCACAAGCAGCAGGGATGACCGCAGCCTGGAGAGGATTGTCAGGAAAAGAACATTCAAAAGTGTTGGGGACTTTCACAAGGAGTGGACTGAGGCTGGAGTCAGTGCATCAAGAGCCACCACACACAGACGGATCCTGGACATGGGCTTCAAATGTCGTATTCTTCTTGTCAAGCCGCTCCTGAACAACAAACAACGTCAGAAGCGTCTTACCTGGGCTAAAGAAAAACAGACCTGGTCTGGTGATCAGTGGTCCAAAGTCCTCTTTTCTGATGACAGCAACTTTTGCATCACATTTGGAAACCAAGGACCCCGAGTATGAAGGAAGAATGAGAGAGGCACAAGGAGCCCGAGTATGGAGGAAGAATGGAGAGGCCCAAGGACCCGAGTATGGAGGAAGAATGGAGAGGCACAAGGACCCCGAGTATGGAGGAGGAATGGAGAGGCCCAAGGACCCCGAGTATGGAGGAAGAATGGAGAGGCCCAAGGACCCCGAGTACGGAGGAAGAATGGAGAGGCCCAAGGACCCCGAGTATGGAGGAAGAATGGAGAGGCCCAAGGACCCCGAGTATGGAGGAAGAATGGAGAGGCCCGAGGACCCCGAGTATGGAGGAAGAATGGAGAGGCCCCGAGGACCCCGAGTATGGAGGAAGAATGGAGAGGCCGGAGGACCCCCGAGTATGGAGGAAGAATGGAGAGGCCCAAGGACCCCAAGTATGGAGGAAGAATGGAGAGGCCCGAGGACCCAGAGTATGGAGGAAGAATGGAGAGGCCCAAGGACCCAGAGTATGGAGGAAGAATGGAGAGGCCCAAGGACCCCAAGTATGGAGGAAGAATGGAGAGGCAGAAGGACCCAGAGTATGGAGGAAGAATGGAGAGGCACAAGGACCCCGAGTATGGAGGAAGAATGGAGAGGCCCAAGGACCCCGAGTATGGAGGAAGAATGGAGAGGCCCAAGGACCCAGAGAATGGAGGAAGAATGGAGAGGCCCAAGGACCCCGAGTATGGAGGAAGAATGGAGAGGCCCAAGGACCCCGAGTATGGAGGAAGAATGGAGAGGCCCAAGGACCCCGAGTATGGAGGAAGAATGGAGAGGCCCGAGGACCCCGAGTATGGAGGAAGAATGGAGAGGCCCGAGGACCCCGAGTATGGAGGAAGAATGGAGAGGCCGAGGACCCCCGAGTATGGAGGAAGAATGGAGAGGCCCGAGGACCCAGAGTATGGAGGAAGAATGGAGAGGCCCAAGACCCAGAGTATGGAGGAAGAATGGAGAGGCCCAAGGACCCCGAGTATGGAGGAAGAATGGAGAGGCACAAGGACCCCGAGTATGGAGGAAGAATGGAGAGGCACAAGGACCCCGAGTATGGAGGAAGAATGGAGAGGCCCAAGGACCCCGAGTATGGAGGAAGAATGGAGAGGCCAAGGACCCAGAGAATGGAGGAAGAATGGAGAGGCCCAAGGACCCCGAGTATGGAGGAAGAATGGAGAGGCCAAGGACCCCGAGTATGGAGGAAGAATGGAGAGGCCCAAGGACCCCGAGTATGGAGGAAGAATGGAGAGGCCCGAGGACCCAGAGTATGGAGGAAGAATGGAGAGGCCCGAGGACCCCGAGTATGGAGGAAGAATGGAGAGGCCCGAGGACCCCGAGTATGGAGGAAGAATGGAGAGGCCCGAGGACCCCGAGTATGGAGGAAGAATGGAGAGGCCCGAGGACCCCGAGTATGAAGGAAGAATGGAGAGGCCCGAGGACCCCGAGTATGGAGGAAGAATGGAGAGGCCCGAGGACCCCGAGTATGGAGGAAGAATGGAGAGGCCCGAGGACCCCGAGTATGGAGGAAGATTGGAGAGGCCCGAGGACCCCGAGTATGGAGGAAGAATGGAGAGGCCCGAGGACCCCGAGTATGGAGGAAGAATGGAGAGGCCCGAGGACCCGAGTATGGAGGAAGAATGGAGAGGCCCGAGGACCCCGAGTATGGAGGAAGAATGGAGAGGCCCGAGGACCCCGAGTATGGAGGAAGAATGGACAGGCCCGAGGACCCCGAGTATGGTGGAAGAATGGAGAGGCCCGAGGACCCGGAGTATGGAGGAAGAATGGAGAGGCCCGAGGACCCGGAGTATGGAGGAAGAATGGAGAGGCCCAAGGACCCGGAGTATGGAGGAAGAATGGAGAGGCCCAAGGACCCGGAGTATGGAGGAAGAATGGAGAGGCCCAAGGGCCCCGAGTATGGAGGAAGAATGGAGAGGCCCAAGGGCCCCGAGTATGGAGGAAGAATGGAGAGGCCCGAGGACCCCGAGTATGGAGGAAGAATGGAGAGGCCCGAGGACCCAGAGTATGGAGGAAGAAATGGAGAGGCCCAGGACCCCGAGTATGGAGGAAGAATGGAGAGGCACACACTGCAAGATGCTTTGAAGTCCAGTGTGAAGTTTCCACAGTCTGTGTTGATTTGGGGAGCCATGTCATCTGCTGGTGTTGGTCCACTGTGCTTCATTAAGTCCAGGGTCACCGCAGCCGTCTACCAGGAGATTTTGGAGCACTTCATGCTTCCTTCCACAGACCAGCTTTATGGGGACGCTGACTTCATTTTCCAGCAGGACTTGGCTCCGCCCACACTGCCAAAAGCACCAAAACCTGGTTCAATGACCGTGGGATTACTGTGCTTGATTGGCCAGCAAACTCGCCTGACCTGAACCCCATAGAGAATCTATGGGGCATTGCCAAGAGAAAGATGAGAGACATGAGAGCGAACAATGCAGAAGAGCTGAAGGCCGCTATTGAAGCATCCTGGTCTTCCATAACACCTCAGCAGTGCCACAGGCTGATAGCTTCCATGCCACGCCGCATTGAGGCAGTAATTGCTGCAAAAGGGGCCCCAACCAAGTCCTGAGTACATATGCAGCTTCTACTTTTCAGAGGTGCGATATTGTTCTATGTACAATCCGTGTTTTATTGATTGCATGGAATATTCTCATTTTCTGAGATTGTGGATTTGGGGTTTTCATGAGCTGTAAGCCATAATCATCACAATGATGACAAATCACGGCTGGAACTATCTTGCTTTGCATGGAATGAGTCTCATATATTAGTGTCACCTTTTAAGTTGCTGCACTGAAATGAATGAATGAATGAATGCACCAGATTCTCATTGTTCCAGCTTCACCTGTATGTATCTGATGAAAGCGCTCGTTCCCGTTTTCTTTGCCCCAACATCCCCACATTTAGCCTTTTTCTAGTGTTTCTATCCTTGCGTTGAATTAAACATCCTTTTTTTTTTGTTCTCGGATGGAAATTTGCATCCTTGTTGACACGGAAGTCGTCTTTATAGATCGAATCGTTGCTTTCCTGCTCTTGCAAATGGCTTCATTATAATATCAAATGACTTCCCTTCCATCAGAAAGCCAAACCCCGGAGAGAGCGGCGCCGTCTGCGGAACATGGCGCTCGTGCAGATTGGGGTGGCGGAGGAGACTTTGGGGTGCAGACTCCAGCCGGTAACACGAGAGTCCCTTCGGTGGGGTTCATCGCGTGACGCCACTACGGTGGACGGTTGATCCACGTGCCGCCCGCCTGTCCTTTTTTTTTTTTTTCTTCCAGGAAATTTTTGGTCTGAATTGTATAAAGAGGAAGTTGTGACCTTTTTGTCTTGGCGGTCACAGAAGTGTAATTGGAACAAAGACGCTTTTGTGGCAACTAAGGTCCATTCATGTTTTGTGCGATTGAGGCGTCCGCATGGCCTGTAGGTGGTGCTCTTGAGACCCGTATTGATGTTTGTCAGCGCTTTTGCTTGGCGTACCCTAGTGGGGGGGCAGTTATCACCTGCAGCCTGTCAGGGTATAGATTGGCGCCCTCCACTGTTCAGATCTGTGTAGTACAAGGATTCATTTTCCTGCTCCGTTACGGAGTTTATGCTGGATTTGTTCTGCAATACCTTCCTCTATTAGAGTTATGCTCAGGGGCGGTCTGGCAACTCATGGGGCCCCCGGGCAATAGGGGATCATGGGGCCCCTGTGTCCTTGCCCACACTCAAATCACACCCAAAAAAGCCTATAAAAGGTACCAGGGGCATTTCATGGGGCCCCCTACTGACCCCGGGCCCTCGGGCAGTGCCCAAGTGCTTGAATGGTCAGTCTGCCCCTGGTTATGCTCATAAGTTTCTATACCGCTGACAGAATTTCGAAGCGTTGGCCATTTTATTTGCACCAGTGCCCCCTTACCATACTCAAAACAGCACCTAGGGAAGCTTCAAAACTTCTGGAACAAGAGAAACAAAGTATGGTCATAGCCATAAACACTTTGTTTGGAGAGGAGTCAACAAGGCCTGTAGAGAGAAGCTCATCATCCCTACTGTGAGACATGGTGGAGGATCTATGTTGTTTGGGGGTTGTGTGTTAGCCATAGAAGCATGGAGTGCAGTTTTTTTAATCCTTTGTTCTGGTCTCTTTCCCCAACACTTGACAAAGGGGCCACGCCCCAAAATGGAGACGAGTGTTGGAGACCAATTTCATCTCTTGTGGGTCCTCTATATTCCATCTGTCGAGTCTATCCCTGTGTTTTGGTATGTCACTTCTGGTGACGCTCTTCCCGGCGAGTGCACCTGAGGGTAGTTTGTTCCTCTTCCCCCCCTAGTCCCTAGGGCCTGATGGGGCATCCGCATGGCCTGTAGGTGGTGCTCTTGAGACCCATATTGATGTTTGTCAGTGCTTCTGTGTGGTGTACCCTAGTGGGGGGGCAGTTATCGCCTGCAGCCTGTCACGGTGTAGATTGGCGCCCTCCACTGTTCAGATCTCTGTAGTACAAGGATTCATTTTCCTCCTCCTTTACGGAGTTTCTGCTGCATTTGTTCTACAATACCTTCCTCTATTAGAGTTATGCTCATAAATTTCTATACCGCTGACAGAATTTCGAAGCGTTGCCAATTTTATTTGCACCAGTGCCCCCTTACCATACTCAAAACAGCACCTAGCAAAGCTTCAAAACTTCTGGAACAAGAGAAACAAAGTATGGTCATAACCATAAACACTTTGCAGAGGAGTCAACAAGGTCTATAGAGAGAAGCTCATCATCCCTACTGTGAGACATGGTGGAGGATCTATGTTGTTTGGGGGTTGTGTGTTATGCTGGCCATAGACGGGCCGTTTATCGGCCGAATTGTCGGCTGGTAAACTAAAAATCGGTCGGTGCCGTTGCTGCCACCAATGCTCACGTAAAAAATGGGACAAGAAACCAGTTTGACAGAGACTTGAGCACACCATACAATGTGACAGCAATACAAATATATTATGTTTTTATTTGGATACATTTGTTGCAACCGCAAGACTTTTTCATATAAAATATAATAGCGGACCTCTTCCTCTTCTTTTTCCTCTTCCTCTTCTCCTTCTTCTTTGTCATCATCTTCTTCTTCCTCTTTTCTTCTTTTTCATCTTCTTCCTCTTCCTCCTCTTCCTCCTCTTCTTCTTTCTCTTCCTCTTCCTCCTCTTCCTCCTCCTCTTCCTCCTCTTCTTCCTCCTCTTCTTCCTCCTCTTCTTCATCTTCTTCTTCCTCCTCTTCTTCTTCTTCCTCCTCTTCTTCCTCCTCTTCTTCCTCCTCTTCTTCCTCCTCTTCTTCCTCCTCTTCTTCCTTCTCTTCTTCCTCTTGCTCTTCCTCCTCTTCCTACTCTTGCTCTTCCTCCTCTTCCTACTCTTGCTCTTCCTCCTCTTCCTACTCTTGCTCTTCCTCCTCTTCCTACTCTTGCTCTTCCTCCTCTTCCTCCTCTTGCTCTTCCTCCTCTTCCTCCTCTTCCTCTTCCTCCTCTTCCTCCTCTTGCTCTTCCTCCTCTTCCTACTCTTGCTCTTCCTCCTCCTCTTCTTTTTCCTCCTCCTCTTCTTTTTCCTCCTCCTCCTCCTCCTCCTCCTCTTCCTCCTCCTCTTCCTCCTCCTCTTCCTCTTCGTCCAGTCCATCCCGGTGATGCAGCTGATGCGGTATGTCACTTCTGGTGACGTTCTTTCCCAGCGAGTGCATCGGAGGTTAGTTTGTTCCTCTTCCCCCCCCCCCCCATAGTCCCAAGGATTTGCCGGTACAGCAGGCAGACAATGCCCCCAGGAGACAGGCAACCTTAGGGGTCACCATGGCCATCGCCTTCCTCCAACACCTGCCACCAGTATACTCCACGGAGGATCCACAGGCTATGCAAGCTTTGGCTTTTTTACCTGCTTTTGTTTTTTTACTTTTTTCAGGTTGTTTTTATCCTGGTCACCTAATAGATCCTCTTCAGACCAAACGATTCCGTTTGAGTCGGGATTTCTGTGTCACCAATGCAATGCAGTATTGAGTGGCCACAATATTCGACAAATAGAACTCCATTGAGACAATGGAGCAAACATTCGTTCATGCCCCGGGTGATCTGTCATGGCATGCTCACAGGGTTTATACACCACTAACTGAATTTCTCAATGTCGGCCATTTCTGTTGCACCAACCCCCCCCCCCCCCCTTACAGTTCTCCAAAATAGCATCTAGGGACGCCTCAAAACTTCCCGAACAAAATCATTCGTAATGAGACAAAAAAATGTCTCTTTGAAGAGGCGTCAGTGAGGTCTATGAAGAAAAGCGCATCATCCCTACTGTGAAGCATGGTGGGGGATCTATGCTGCTGTTTTTGTTAGCTATAGCAGCATACACTTGGACCTTTCAGCATTACAAAAGTCCAAAACATAAGTGAAGGCTCTGGGGTGGCCATCACAATCTGACCTCGCCACCATTTTTTTTTTTGGTGGGCACATAAAACGAATACCAGCCGCAATAAAATAGTGAGCCCACAAAACGATCCTCCTCTATAGAGAAAAGAGCCTTTACCATGACCCCCCCGGGGGTGCAAGATATCTGATGGGGGCAGAGTACTCTTGGTCCACCCAATTAAGACCAGATGGACCTCATTCTTGGGGGGGGGGGGGGGGGAGGCTGGGGGGGCTGCAAAAGCAAGGTCCAGCCAAGTACTAGCCCGTGGCTTCCTGAAGGGGTACCCCATGAGCAGGGGAAACCTGACCTAAAGGCCTTGTGTGCGCCCCCGCCCCTTTCCTCAAGACTTTCTGGGCACGTCCGAGGACATACATTGGTCTGATCACTCACGCCTTTTTAAAAAATGGTCCACATTCAGGGTTTTCATAGTTCCGGCACTGAATGTATGCGATGGCAAGCGGTGCAGGAGTGTGCTGGGGAATCTACTGTTGTGGGGGTCTGTTGTTGCTGTTAAGATCCATTGTTTCTGGTGGGGGGACCTATTGCTGGGGGTCTTTTGTTGGTGTGCAGGTCTGTTGCTGCTGGTGGAGGGTCTATTGATGCTAGTTGGAGGGAGAGATCTATTGTTGAATTAGGGGTCTATTGTTGCTGTGGAAGTCTTTTGGTGCTAGTGAGAGATCTGATGTTGCTGGTAGGGTCTGTAGTTGCTTGGAGGGATCCTCTGTAGAAGAAGGGGGTCTTTTGTTGCTTGGAGGGATCCTCTGTAGAAGAAGGGGGTCTCTTGTTGCTTGGAGGGATCCTCTGTAGAAGAAGGGGGTCTCTTGTTGCTTGGAGGGATCCTCTGTAGAAGAAGGGGGTCTCTTGTTGCTTGGAGGGATCCTCTGTAGAAGCAGGGGGTCTCTTGTTGCTTGGATGGATGCTCTGTAGAAGCAGGGGGTCTATTGTTGCTTGGATGGATGCTCTGTAGAAGGAGGGGGTCTCTTGTTGCTTGGAGGGATCCTCTGTAGAAGCAGGGGGTCTCTTGTTGCTTGGATGGATGCTCTGTAGAAGCAGGGGGTCTATTGTTGCTTGGAGGGATCCTCTGTAGAAGGAGGGGGTCTCTTGTTGCTCTGGGGGTCTATTGTTGCTGGTGGGGGGTCTATTGTTGCTGGGAGCAGTCTACTGTTGAAGAGGATGTATATTGTTGCTGGGAGAAATATTGGTGCTGAGGGGGCATTTTGTTGCAGGAGGATCTATTGTTGCTGGTAGGGTGAATTGTTGCTTGGAGGGATCTACTGTAGAAGGAAGAGTCTCTTGTTGCTGTGGGGGGTCTATTGTTGCTGGGAGCAGTCTATTGTTGAAGAGGTAGAAATATATTCGTGCAAGAGGATCTATTGTTGCTGACGGGGTGTTTATTGCTGGCTGCCGGGGATGTATTTTACTGCTTTTCTTGTTACCCTTAACAAATTCCATACCACCACAAAATGAAAGTTGGTTCTATATTCTCCAAAAGGGGCGGTACTAGGGGGTGGGACCATAGGACAGTGCTCAGGGGTGGGCAGGGGGTGGGACCATAGGACAGTGCTCAGAGGTGGGACCATAGGACAGTGCTCAGAGGTGGGCAGGGGGCGTTACCATAGGACATTGCTCAGAGGTGGGCAGGGGGCGGGACCATAGGACAGTGCTCAGAGGTGGGCAGGGGGCGTTATCATAGGACATTGCTCAGAGGTGGGCAGGGGGCGTTATCATAGGACAGTGCTCAGAGGTGGGCAGGGGGCGGGACCATATGACAGTGCTCAGAGGTGGGCAGGGGGCGTTACCATAGGACATTGCTCAGAGGTGGGCAGGGGGCGGGACCATAGGACAGTGCTCGCAGGTGGGCAGGGGGCGGAGACAAGGAGTGACTTCAAAGGGGAGAGCATCGGCACCTATTCTCTGAGGGAAGAAGAATGCCATGTCCACATTTTATAAATGGCGCCAGAGTGTCTCTACCACTTCCCAGTCTCAGCCCCAAATCCTTGTGGAGGAACTCCGCTGCCGGTGGACACCGCATTCCAATTCTGTCCCCATCCTTGTATTCTCAGCTCCTGCAGACACAGCAGCGTTGGTGGCGCCGGTTCGAGGAATGTGCCAGCCGGGCAGAAAGCTCGGGATGTGATGGAGATGGGAGTCTGGTACTGGTTAGGGGAGACATGAGATCAGAGCGACCTCTGCGATTCGGGGTCAGATTTGGTTTCGGATTCAGGATCAGATTTGGTGTCGGATTCAGGATCAGATTTGGTGTCGGATTCAGGGTCAGATTCGGGGTCAGATTCAGGATCAGATTCGGTGTTGGATTCAGGGTCAGATTCAGGGTCGGATTCAGGGTCAGATTCAGGATCAGATTCGGGGTCAGATTCAGGATCAGATTCGGTGTCAGATTCGGGGTCAGATTCAGGGTCAGATTCGGTGTCGGATTCAGGATCAGATTCAGGGTCGGATTCAGGGTCAGATTCAGGATCAGATTCGGGGTCAGATTCAGGATCAGATTCGGGGTCAGATTCAGGATCAGATTCGGTGTCAGATTCGGGGTCAGATTCAGGGTCAGATTCGGTGTCGGATTCAGGATCAGATTCGGGGTCAGATTCGGGATCAGATTCAGGGTCGGATTCGGTGTCGGATTCAGGGTCAGATTCGGGGTGCCGCTGGCGGTTCACGGACGGTGCTGGGCTGCGGTTGCCATCAAAGGATTTTCTATGCTGGGATTTTGGGAACAATTTGCAGAAGCTGCGCTCGGCTGGGAATGGGGACGTCCTATTAGGCGGCGTGCCAGCCTGGCTCTTTCGTAAGTCATGCGGAAAATGCGTTCGTTCTGCAGGTCGCTGTATGGGAGGTCGGCGGCGTAATTATTACTATTACCGCCACTAATCCTCCCGCTCAGCAATTGCTGGACTGAGCCGTGTAATTCCTACCTGACCTCCGGACCCCGAACATTTGTCAGACCGTTCAGGTGCTTTCTTATATCCCAGCGACCCAAAAATGTGACCCAGATACACCCCAAATATAGAGCCAATTATCCAACTGTCCATCCAGAGCCTCTGATATATAGACCGGATACATCCCCACTCTCCCCTCCCCAGTGATCAGACTGTACAGTGTAACTTTGTAGGAGGAGGAGGAGGCATTTCCTCAGTCTCCTCCCCCAGTGATCAGACTGTACAGTGTAACTTTGTAGAAGGAGGTGGAGGCGTTTCCTCAGTCTCCCCTCCCCCAGTGATCAGACTGTACATTGTAACTTTGTAGAAGGTGGAGGTGGCGTTTCCTCACTCTCCCCTCCCCCAGTGATCATACTGTACATTGTAACTTTGTAGAAGGAGGAAGAAGCATTTCCTCAGTTTCCTCTCCCCCAGTGATCAGACTGTACATTGTAACTTTGTAGAAGGAGAAAGAAGCATTTCCTCAGTTTCCCCTCCCCCAGTGATCATACTGTACATTGTAACTTTGTAGCAAGTCAGAAGGTGAGAGGCTGCAGCAGGGGCTGATCTGTGTCCACACATTTGTGAACACACCAAGAACTGCACAGGCACCAGGATTTACATGATGGTGTCATCTCTGAGCCGGCATCTCAGTTCAGGAAGTAGATGGTGACCCTGGATGATTCCTGAACAACGATGGCGCCGCCCTTCTGGAGAGAAAAGCAGAGGAAGGCATTGTCAGGGCGAGTCCTGTGATCTATGTGAGGGAATAAATACCTGGATAGGAGGAGAGAGCAGAGTAACAGAGAGATGAGCTCATCGCTTTGCTGCTTCTCTTTTCACTGTCCAGTCCTGGGCGTGGGGGCTGGTCCGGGATTATCTGGGCTCCTAGGTGGTGGGTTGAAAGATGCTGGCTAGCAGACTGAGGACATCTAGTGGTGGGGAACAGGGACTCTCTCTGGATTGAAGGTGTAAGTCGCAGCAACAGCTGGTATTGTTTTAATGAGCTGTTCATTTTTGTATTGGAATTTTTACCTGGAGTTCCCCTTTTTTCTTTGACACGTCGTGACCCAGTTCAGTTGTCACCGGTCACCCCGCTGCGATTTGTGTGCGATTTCAGCTGCGATTTCTGACGACTTTATTATGACTTTAATGATTTTAACACCTTGGTGCCTCCCGGCCCGTTAAGGGTTTCAGAAGCCAGGGGGGCGGGGTTTTGGGTCATACCGTGATTCACTGTCACGGGTCGGTCACATGATCGGGAAAGGTCCCAATCGAACGAGGAGATCGGGACCTTTCCGTGAGTCCCGGACATGTGTGCTGGGAGCGTGCAGGACGGGCACTTTCAGCACATATGTATTTCTTAATTGCTCGCAAATCTGTGGCCGTTCGATGTCAAGGCGCAGACGCTGGGAGGCCGCAGATTTGCCGCAGATTACGCCAAGAGGTTAAACGATTTCTTGCGATTCGCAGTGCGATTTCCATTCTATTCTCTGTAGGTGAAATCGCAACAAAACTGCAGAAAAAGTCCCGCGAGAACCACTTTAGAAATGGCGCCGCAGCAAATCGCACGTGTTAAGACGCCGACATTCGCATTCATCCGATGCGATTCCAATTCCCAAATCGCACCGGGATGACCGGGCTCTAAAGGCGGAATGTACAGAGAAGCAAAAAAAAACTCGCAAAAACGGTTTAAAGACCGCAATGCGATGTGTTGTAAAGAAGCTGCTTTCAAAAACATCGGACGCGCCTCACATTTGTGCGTTTTGGCCGCGCTGGAAGGTTCACGCGGCGGCTGAGACGGAATCCTATTTTTTTTTTTCTGTGTTTGTGGAATTCCTTTTTTTTTCGCCGTTCTCAGAACGTCGGGGAAGTGTGGCGTTCTGTCCACGTGCAGCAGATGAAGGTTAAAACAGTGCAGCCGCCTGATTGGCCGCGGGGAGGGACAGGATGCGAGCGAGTGCCGCGGCGAGTCCGATCAGATGAAGCGTCTCCAGAACTTTGGCTGTTACCGCAGAAACCGCTGACGTCACCCTGGGCCGGCAATTAGCTGGCAGCGCTCTGTTTTTCCTGATAGCCATGCTGGCTGCAATTGACTGCATTAAGGAAAGGGGGGGGGGAGCGTCCATGGGGGGGGGGTGACCTGCGTTCAGCCGTTGCTTGTGTGTAAAAATGTCGTGCTCCGGGGAGGGGGGCGGGGGTTTCTGGCATTTTTTTACCCCTCTGATGCCGGGGCGCTGTGCACACGTGCAGAACGTTGCCGGAGAAAGTTTGTGCCCAAAAAAATTGTTGCTTTTCCTGGAAATTGTTTCTTTTCTATTTTACGTTGATAACCGAGACGGAAGATCGTTTCATTTTCTTTCTGCGTTTTATCGAGCAGTAAGGGGGGGGGGAGGGGGGGCTGCTTTAGACCCCCTGAATGTCGGAGCTCCTGGATGGGAAATGCCGCTTAAAAAATGCGCTAAAAGCCCCGTGCTGCACATTTAGGCAACTCTAGCGTTGGAGCATTCATGCATCCTATTGGTCGGATTATTCATGTATTCCAGCCCCTGGAGGGGCATTATGTATGTTTAGACGCATTCAGGCGCATTCTGCGGGTTGTTTGTTTCTGTTCTTCAGCTCCTCTCCTGAACTTGTTTTGGGCGGCACAAATCACGTGATGCGGTTTGCCGCAATCGCAGTGCAATTTATCGAGGCAGAAAAGCGCCGCAGTTTCAGCTGCCGGTAAAACGACCTGAACCCGCAGTTCCGCGATTTGTCATTTTAGCGGACGTTTCTACCAGAACGCCCTGAAAGGGGCCCAAGTACATCCCCGGCTCATTAGTAACCTCATTCAGTAGATTCCCAGCTTTACTGATTCCACCCCCCGCTCAGTGGTGACCCCCATCTCTGCTGATCCCCCTACTCGGTAGCAACACCCAACTCTACTGATCTTCCACTCAATAGTAACCCCCAGCTCTGCTGATCCCCCGCTCAGTAGTAACCTCCTGCTCTGCTGATCCCCAACTCAGTAACCCCCAGATCTGCTGATCCCCCACTCAGTGGTAACCCCCAGATCTGCTGATCCCCCACTCAGTAGTAACTCCCAGCTCTGCTGATCCCCCACTCAGTGGTAACCCCCAAGCTCTGCTGATCCCCAACTCAGTAACCCCCAGTTCTGCTGATCCCCAACTCAGTAACCCCCAGTTCTGCTGATCCCCAACTCAGTAACCCCCAGTTCTGCTGATACCCCACTCAGTGGTAACCCCCAGATCTGCTGATAGCCCACTCAGTAGTAACCCCCAGCTCTGCTGATCCCCCGCTCAGTGGTAACCCCCAGATCTGCTGATACCGCACTCAGTAGTAACCCCCAGCTCTGCTGATCTCCAGCTCAGTAGTAACCCCCAGCTCTGCTGATCCCCCACTCAGTAGTAACCTCCAGCTCTGCTGATCCCCTGCTCAGTAGTAACCCACAGCTCTGCTGATCCCCCACTCAATAGTTATCTCCAGCTCTGCTGATCCCCCACTCAGTAGTAACCTCCAGCTCTGCTGATCCCCTGCTCAGTAGTAACCCCCAGCTCTGCTGATCCCCCACTCAGTAGTAACCTCCAGCTCTGCTGATCTCCAGCTCAGTATTAACCCCCAGCTTTACTGATCTCCAGCTCAGTAGTGACCCCCAGCTCTACTGATC
Source organism: Staurois parvus (assembly GCF_062004578.1). Lineage (NCBI taxonomy): Eukaryota > Metazoa > Chordata > Amphibia > Anura > Ranidae > Staurois > Staurois parvus. The sequence continues at coordinate 50,356 of NW_028319508.1, read as the reverse complement.
CCCGCTCACTGGTAACCCCCAGATCTGCTGATACCCCACTCAGCAATAACCCCCAGCTCGGCTGATCTCCAGCTCAGTAGTAACCCCCAGATCTGCTGATCCCCTGCTCAGTGGTAACCCCCAACTCTGCTAATCTCCCATTCAGTAGTAACCTCCAGCTCTCTTCAAATTATCAGACATTTTTTTTTATAGTGCAAAAAATAAAAAACACAAGCGATCAAATACCTCCGAAAGAGAGCTCTATTTGTGGGAAAAAGGACGTACGTTTGATTTGGGTGCAGTGTTGCATGACTGCGCAATTGTCAAAGTAACGCAGCGCAGTAATGCAAAACATGACCTGGTCAGGAAAGGGGGGAGGGGGGGGAATTCTTTGGAGAGCGAGGGGTTACCATAGACCTAAACATCCCATAATGGTTTGGTAACGAGGGGACAGAATACTAATCACATCTCCAGGACTAGCAGACAGACAGGAACAATAGGTGACCCAATTATCAATGGGAATGTATATCTAGGAGGCAGAAGGACAGTAAACACTCAGCACCTTAATACAGATTACAGACCTCAGAATCGGCTTGTTTTGTGCTGATTATATCACCATCTTCTTAGAGTCTCTGAGTCCAGGAAGGAGGGGGGGGGGGGGTTGAAGCAGTCAATGCTGGTTTGGGGCACAGAGACCCCAAATCTGTATCCTGCTCCTCCAGTTCTCAGTTTGTGTGTTTTGGGGAGGCATGGACTTTTATCCGAAGTAAAACTACTCCAAAGGTCCCCCCCAGGCACACCCCTTCCAAACAATAGAGCCCCCTCAGATACCAGGGCCATGGTCAGTAGGCAAGAGGCTAGCCTGCAGTCCCCTCCAAACCCCCCGTCCCGGTTGGGACCATCAGACGGAACCCACCGGACTTGGCTCATGTAGATGGGGCGGGGACCTGATGTTCTTACCAGGTTCACGACTGATGATGTCATGAGGACGCAGCAGTTACCCCGGGTTCACGGCTATGCGTTTTGCTGCCGCGTTTCGCAGAAACGCACAGCAGTCCATTTAACATGATTTCCTATGGAACAGGTTCACATCTCCGCGTTTTCACCCGTGTGTTTTTTTGGAAAGGGGCGGGGACTTTTTAATGCAAAATGTTGCATTTTTGGTTCCATGGACTTCAATGGGAATGCTGCAGAAAAGCATTTAGTGCGTTTTTGATCCCTTTTTGCTGTGTTTTTACTGCGTTTTTGCATTTAAAATCTGCCAAGCAACAAGAAAAATTAAAAAAAATTAAATACAAAAAACGCAACGCAAAACGCAAGGCAGAAACGCCTCAAACGCAGCCTGCATAGGTGTGAACCGAGCCTTAATGGAAGCAGATTGTTGAGGGGTGAGCCGGGTTCTCTGTGGGGTTCTCTGTCCTGTTCCCGCACCCAGCTGATGGGGGCGCCACAGATCCTGGAGGGGTGAGCCGGGTTCTCTGTCCTGTTCCCGCACCCAGCTGATGGGGGCGCCGCAGATCCTTGAGGGGTGAGCCGGGTTCTCTGTTGTGGGGTTCTCTGTCCTGTTCCCACACCCAGCTGATGGGGGCGCCGCGGATCCTTGAGGGGTGAGCCGGGTTCTCTGTCCTGTTCCCGCACCCAGCTGATGGGGGCGCCGCAGATCCTTGAGGGGTGAGCCGGGTTCTCTGTTGTGGGGTTCTCTGTCCTGTTCCCGCACCCAGCTGATGGGGGCGCCGCGGATCCTTGAGGGGTGAGTCGGGTTCTCTGTTGTGGGGTTCTCTGTCCTGTTCCCGCACCCAGCTGATGGGGGCGCCGCGGATCCTTGAGGGGTGAGCCGGGTTCTCTGTCCTGTTCCCGCACCCAGCTGATGGGGGTGCCGCAGATCCTTGAGGGGTGAGCCGGGTTCTCTGTTGTGGGGTTCTCTGTCCTGTTCCCGCACCCAGCTGATGGGGGCGCCGCGGATCCTTGAGGGGTGAGTCGGGTTCTCTGTTGTGGGGTTCTCTGTCCTGTTCCCGCACCCAGCTGATGGGGGCGCCGCGGATCCTTGAGGGGTGAGTCGGGTTCTCTGTCCTGTTCCCGCACCCAGCTGATGGGGGCGCCGCAGATCCTTGAGGGGTGAGCCGGGTTCTCTGTTGTGGGGTTCTCTGTCCTGTTCCCGCACCCAGCTGATGGGGGCGCCGCGGATCCTTGAGGGGTGAGTCGGGTTCTCAGTTGTGGGGTTCTCTGTCCTGTTCCCGCACCCAGCTGATGGGGGCGCCGCGGATCCTTGAGGGGTGAGCCGGGTTCTCTGTCCTGTTCCCGCACCCAGCTGATGGGGGCGCCGCAGATCCTTGAGGGGTGAGCCGGGTTCTCTGTTGTGGGGTTCTCTGTCCTGTTCCCGCACCCAGCTGATGGGGGCGCCGCGGATCCTTGAGGGGTGAGCCGGGTTCTCTGTCCTGTTCCCGCACCCAGCTGATGGGGGCGCCGCGGATCCTTGAGGGGTGAGTCGGGTTCTCTGTTGTGGGGTTCTCTGTCCTGTTCCCGCACCCAGCTGATGGGGGCGCCGCGGATCCTTGAGGGGTGAGCCGGGTTCTCTGTCCTGTTCCCGCACCCAGCTGATGGGGGTGCCGCAGATCCTTGAGGGGTGAGCCGGGTTCTCTGTTGTGGGGTTCTCTGTCCTGTTCCCGCACCCAGCTGATGGGGGCGCCGCGGATCCTTGAGGGGTGAGCCGGGTTCTCTGTCCTGTTCCCGCACCCAGCTGATGGGGGCGCCGCGGATCCTTGAGGGGTGAGTCGGGTTCTCTGTGGCAGGGTGACAGCACAGGGCGGAGAATCAGATATCCGAGTTATTTTAATTGCTGGTCAGAGGCAGCGCAGTCAGCACCTGTTTGGCCCCGGGGGGAGGAGGAATTGATGTCCCAATAGGGCGGAGTGCGTTCAGATCTGTACGGAGCGCGCAGGTGACCGCTGAATGTTTCCTGGAAGACGGGAAGACTCGACTATTTGTGTTTTGTTCATTCATGTCGAGGTTCCATGTGAACGATCGATTATCACTCATCGCTGCCCAGTGACCACCGACTTCTATAACGTTCACCTGCATGAGGGAATCCGACATGTCGCCATGTGCAGCAACCGCAGCGTTCTTCAGAGAACATCCACCTTTTAGCAGTGAAAAGCCGACCCTGAGCTCCATGCAGTGACTGTGCCTAGGCTGAGATGATGTCATCACTCTGCTGCAGGGAGGAAGAAGCATTTCCTCAGTCTCCCCTCCCCCAGTGATCAGACTGTACATTGTAACTATATAGGAGGAGGAGGCATTTCCTCAGTCTCCCCTCCGCCGGCGATCAGACTGAACATTGTAACTTTGTAGCAAGGTGAGAGGCTGATCTGTGTCAGCCATTTGTGAACACAGTCAAGAACTGCAGAGGCACCAGGATTTATATAATGGAGTCATCTCAGTCAGCATGTCAGTCCCGGAAGTAGATGGTGACCCTGGAAGAGGCCAGAACAAATAAGGTGCCGTCCTTCTGGAGAGAAAAGTAGAGGAAGACCTCTTCGGGGGGGGAATCCTTTGATCTGATTTTAACGTTGGATAAAGACCGATATCCCTCGGGGCAAACCTCAACATACTTCGGGTCAGTTCTGGACATCCCTCGGGGCGGTTCTGGACATCCCTCGGGGCGGTTCTGGACATCCCTCGGGGCGGTTCTGGACATCCCTCGGGGCGGTTCTGGACATCCCTCGGGGCGGTTCTGGACATCCCTTCATTGGCGGTTCTGGACGTCCCTTCATTGGCGGTTCTGAACGTCCCTTCGGGGCGGTTCTGGACGTCCCTTCGGGGCGGTTCTGGACGTCCCTTCGGGGCGGTTCTGGACATCCCTCGGGGCGGTTCTGGACATCCCTCGGGGCGGTTCTGGACATCCCTCGGGGCGGTTCTGGACATCCCTCGGGGTGGTTCTGGACATCCCTCGGGGCGGTTCTGGACGTCCCTCGGGGCGGTTCTGGACGTCCCTCGGGGCGGTTCTGGACGTCCCTCGGGGCGGTTCTGGACGTCCCTTCATTGGCGGTTCTGGACGTCCCTTCATTGGCGGTTCTGGACGTCCCTTCATTGGCGGTTCTGGACGTCCCTTTGGGGCGGTTCTGGACGTCCCTTCGGGGCGGTTCTGGACGTCCCTTCGGGGCGGTTCTGGACGTCCCCTCGGGGCGGTTCTGGACGTCCCCTCGGGGCGGTTCTGGACGTCCCTCGGGGCGGTTCTGGACGTCCCTTCGTTGGCGGTTCTGGACGTCCCTTCGTTGGCGGTTCTGGACATCCCTCGGGTGGGACCTCGATATCCCTCGGGTCAGTTCTCTATATCTCGGGTTGGACCTCGATATCCCTCGGGTCGGTTCTCGATATCCCTCGGGTCGGACCTCGAGTTTTACTGATGAATTGATTTCCTCCTACAATGAGAAGAGATCGGACAGGAGAAGTTCCAGCTGATGAAAGAATTCTCCTGAGATAAACTATAAAATATCTCCAGCTTAGTAAGTGGACTGGTGCTGTACATATGATATGGGGGGGGGCGGAAGAGGGCAGTTTAGCTGGGGGGGGGGCAGATCTGCAGTCTGTAATGCTGAAGTAGTTCCAAGCATGGGGGAGGGGGGCACCTTGGCCTCCTCCTGGACTGATTGGGGGGTATGGATCCACTGATGAGATCATGGGATCCAGCTATAGAGTGAAGACCATTTTATATCTGCATAAGTTGTATGGTCAGCCTGGTGTAATAGGGGATATGAGTGCAGGCACTTTTGTGTATGAGGGTTCCTGGGACCCTGCTCTCCATATTGGCTCCATCGCACGGATGTGAAGGTCGACTCGGTTTAGTCATTTCTGTGGCTCTTCGTTTTTATCTGCTGATTTGTTACTCTTGAAATATTCTTTAATATAAATTTCTCCTAAAATGGCGCTGAGGCCGCTCCTGCGTTAGGAAAGGAAAGCCTCCGATTCGCTCCGGGAACATTTCCGGAGAAAGGCCGCAATAACGCCAACAAGTCGTAGTTTACAAGATCGTTCTCTCCGCTCCGGCGGGCTGACACCTTGTTCTGGATCTACAAGTGGCACTTTGTGAGTGCGGCCCCTCCGGCGAGACAACACGCGTGTCAGCGGTCTGAGTGCGCTAATCCGTGTCATACAGGCTGGACCTGCCGGGTGCCACGGTTACTGCGAGGAAGGCACACGGCAATTGTTAGTAATACTATGGCTCTGACATATACCACAGCGCTGTACAGAGAACACTCAGCCAGTCACATCAGTCTCTGTACCAGAGGAGCTTACACTCTAATGTCCCCTCCCCCAGTCCCATCAGTCTCTGTACCAGAGGAGCTTACGCTCTAATGTCCCCTCCCCCACAGTCACATCAGTCTCTGTACAGAGGAGCTTACACTCTAATGTCCCCTCCCCCAGTCCCATCAGTCTCTGTACCAGAGGAGCTTACGCTCTAATGTCCCCTCCCCCGCAGTCACATCAGTCTCTGTACCAGAGGAGCTGACGCTCTAATGTCCCCTCCCCCACAGTCACATCAGTCTCTGTACCAGAGGAGCTTACGCTCTAATGTCCCCTCCCCCACAGACCATCAGTCTCTGTACAGAGGAGCTTACACTCTAATGTCCCCTCCCCCACAGTCACATCAGTCTCTGTACCAGAGGAGCTTACACTCTAATGTCCCCTCCCCCACAGTCACATCAGTCTCTGTACCAGAGGAGCTTACGCTCTAATGTCCCCTCCCCCCACAGTCACATCAGTCTCTGTACCAGAGGAGCTTACGCTCTAATGTCCCCTCCCCCACAGTCACATCAGTCTCTGTACAGAGGAGCTTACACTCTAATGTCCCCTCCCCCAGTCCCATCAGTCTCTGTACCAGAGGAGCTTACGCTCTAATGTCCCCTCCCCCACAGTCCCATCAGTCTCTGTACCAGAGGAGCTTACGCTCTAATGTCCCCTCCCCCCACAGTCACATCAGTCTCTGTACCAGAGGAGCTTACGCTCTAATGTCCCCTCCCCCACAGTCCCATCAGTCTCTGTACCAGAGGAGCTTACACTCTAATGTCCCCTCCCCCACAGTCACATCAGTCTCTGTACCAGAGGAGCTTACGCTCTAATGTCCCCTCCCCCACAGTCCCATTATTCTCTGTACCAGAGGAGCTTACGCTCTAATGTCCCCTCCCCCACAGTCCCATCAGTCTCTGTACCAGAGGAGCTTACACTCTAATGTCCCCTCCCCCACAGTCCCATCAGTCTCTGTACCAGAGGAGCTTACACTCTAATGTCCCCTCCCCCACAGTCTTATCAGTCTCTGTACTAGAGGAGCTTACACTCTAATGTCCCCTCCCCCACAGACCCATCAGTCTCTGTACAGAGGAGCTTACACTCTAATGTCCCCTCCCCCACAGTCACATCAGTCTGTGTACCAGAGGAGCTTACACTCTAATGTCCCCTCCCCCCAGTCCCATCAGTCTGTGTACCAGAGGAGCTTACACTCTAATGGCCCCTCCCCCACAGTCACATCAGTCTGTGTACCAGAGGAGCTTACGCTCTAATGTCCCCTCCCCCACAGTCACATCAGTCTGTGTACCAGAGGAGCTTACATTCTAATGTCCCCTCCCCCACAGTCCCATCAGTCTCTGTACCAGAGGAGCTTACATTCTAATGTCCCCTCCCCCACAGTCCCATCAGTCTCTGTACCAGAGGAGCTTACATTCTAATGTCCCCTCCCCCACAGTCTTATCAGTCTCTGTACTAGAGGAGCTTACACTCTAATGTCCCCTCCCCCACAGACCCATCAGTCTCTGTACAGAGGAGCTTACACTCTAATGTCCCCTCCCCCCCAGTCACATCAGTCTGTGTACCAGAGGAGCTTACATTCTAATGTCCCCTCCCCCACAGTCCCATCAGTCTCTGTACCAGAGGAGCTTACGCTCTAATGTCCCCTCCCCCACAGTCCCATCAGTCTCTGTACAGAGGAGCTTACACTCTAATGTCCCCTCCCCCACAGTCCCATCGGTCTCTGTACCAGAGGAGCTTACACTCTAATGTCCCCTCCCCCACAGTCCCATCAGTCTCTGTACCAGAGGAGCTTACACTCTAATGTCCCCTCCCCCACAGTCCCATCGGTCTCTGTACCAGAGGAGCTTACACTCTAATGTCCCCTCCCCCACAGTCCCATCAGTCTCTGTACCAGAGGAGCTTACGCTCTAATGTCCCCTCCCCCACAGTCCCATCAGTCTCTGTACCAGAGGAGCTGACACTCTAATGCCCGCCCATAAATATTCTTGTGCAGAATGTTTTATTTCATCTTTAAATGGAAACAAAGTCTCTTTATTCTTATAACTCCAATTCTTTGATACAAAATGTCTTTGAAAATCCATCAAACCTGCAGCTGTGGATCTGGAAATCCGTGCGGCGAACTCTGCGCCATTCCCTCCCCTGATCAAGCTCGCCATTTACATCGCAGGTTTCGTGATTTCTGGATACTTTTGTAATTTTTTTTTTCTTTATGAAATTGATAAAGAATTGGATTTTTTTTTAATCTCAGTCCTCGTCTGTTTATTGGTGTCACGCGGTGCGAGCGATTGAGATTGTGCACCCCATTGCAGAGGTCGCAGCGGACCGGTGACCGCCATTGGAAATCCGCGGCTTATCATCAACATCTACAAAATTCATCCTGGCTGTTTTTTTTCCTTTTTTTTTTCTTTTTTTGTTTTTTTTCCTTTTTTTTTTTTTTTCTTTTTTTGTTTTTTTTTTCTTTTTTTTTTTTTTCCCTTTTTTTTTTCTTTTTTTGTTTTTTTTTCTTTTTTTGTTTTTTTTCCTTTTTTTGTTTTTTTCCCTTTTTTTTTTTGTTTTTTTTCCTTTTTTTGTTTTTT